>NW_027199585.1:0-30508 GCF_038502225.1 Cherax quadricarinatus | reverse complement strand
CTAACAGTGAATCACCGTCACCTTGGTGTGTGTTCTGCTTCCTTAAGGGCAGCGATATATCGTCTAGGAAGATTAGAAGAAGGTTCACATAAAGCTGCAGTGAGGATGCCCTGTATATAACCCTTCTGGAAGTTGCTGTCACTGTGTCTGTGGTTCTTGGTAACTAGGTTGAGTTGATAGTTAGGTTTGTGTATCTTGGTGGTAAATTTGAGTCCCATACTCAGTGCTTGTTTCTAGTAGTCAGTTAAGGTGCGCGACAATAGGTTGTTTATTAGGGATTCCCGTCTCATTTTCTTCCATCGACTATTAGTGCAGAGGTACTGAAGTTTGCGATTTAGTTTGATCTTCTGTTGTAGGTTGGCTCTCACAGCTATAGCAACAGACACAACTTCCTATAAGACTGCCTGGCCGAGAAGGTGATCCCCAAGTCTATTCCTGCACAACTCTCCAACTCCAAACATCCTTTCTCTCCAGCTACCCAATCTTACTTAACTGAATGTGCCGAAGAACTTTCTAACAACGCTAAGGAAACCTTTGAAACTGCAAGGAATATGAGGGCCGATATTCAGATTTACCACCACACTGCTGAGCATATTCTCGACCCATCGAGGTTCTACGACGTAAAGTCAATCAGGAGTGGTTCCACGGTCCACTCCTCGACAACTGACCACATCTAGACACCCTTTCTCTCCTGCTGTTTACGCCTACCTTAGAGAAAGCTGCGATGAACTGCGACATGCTCAGAAGGAGACCTCATTACGTGCCGCCCAGATTCGTGCTTCACTTCCTACTCCTGACTGAAGAACGACAGAATATATACTCAGCCAAATTACCACTGCCAACATCCAACAGAAATTGAAGCTATCACGAAAACTACAAGACCTGTGCTCCCACAGCAAATGGAGCGAAATGGGACGACAATAAATCATAAATAACTTATCTTCCTATACAGTAACAGTCACCGAGACAGAAGCCCTCAGCCTAGGGCTCAAGTTTACTACTGGCATCAACAAGAAACATCATCTGGTGGATATGGTAACAAAGAACCAACCTTTTGGAGGCTCCGAGTTTCAAAAAAGGCTTTGTTCACAGAATTACCACTGCTGCAGCTACTGAGCCTTCAAGACCGGTCATTCCCTGAAGATACATCCGAGCACTCAGGGACTTGGCTAACAACGATGATATCGTCATTACAACCGCTGGCGAAGGAGGAGGTGTGGTGTTACTCGACAATGTCGACTACAACAATAAAGTTTTAAATCTTCTCAATGATGCCAACATATACCAGCCTGTATCAGAATCAGTGCTTCTTCAAAGTACCCAGACTTGTCTTCAAAAGGCTCGTAGCATCTTATGAGAATCAGAACAAGGCAAAAAACTACTTAAACTTTTACCTGGTCAGCCGAAACCAGCCCGCCTGTATGGCCTTCCTAAGACACACAAGCATGGCATCCCACTACAGCCTATCACTTCGGGCATAGGGAGTGCACCACACAGACTAGCCGGCCACCTTGCCAAATACCTTTCAGCACTTGTGGGCACCATCAGTCAAGCCCACCTCAAACACTCAGGTGACCTTCTCTCCCGAATTTCCAACCTGAATGCTAAAAACAAAAGCATGGCTTCCTTCGATGTCACAGCCCTCTTTACCAACGTTCCTACTGACGCTGCAATCAACATTCTGAGACAGAGGCTCACTGAGAACCACGACCTCCCTTTACCTCTTTTAGATTTCATCAGTCTAGTGGATCTTTGTGTTAATTTCTACTTCTTCAAGTATCAGGACAACTGTTGCAAACAGTGCTTTGGGATGGCAATGGGCAGCCCGCTGTGCTTGCCAACCTCTTCATGGAAAACCTAGAGACAGAGAAATTCAGCAGCCTCATTCCCAACACCGTTACCTGGCTAAGATACGTTGATGATATATTGGTTTTCTATCCGAGACGTCTCAATATCCAGGCCCTTCTCAACAAGATCAATGCAGCAGAATCATCAATAAAGTTTACACTTGAACTCGAAAACGATGGCAAACTTCCTTTCCTCGACGTTCTCCTGTGCAGATCTCCAGACAGTGACAAACTTCTTTTCAAAGTGTATAGAAAACCTACCAACTAGGACGATCTTATACACTTTTATTCACACCAAGACACCCGCACTAAAAGAGGAGTCCTCACTGGCTTCTTCTTGAGAGCTCTTCGCATCTAGCCCTTGTTTTCTTGAAGAAGAATGTATTTGCATAACACAAGCCTTTAAACGTCTTCAGCTCCCATCTTTCTTCATCCGAGATTGCAGACTCAAGGCACAAGCTATCCTCAACAAACCGCCCATGGAAAAGCCCCCTAAGCAGTTCATAGTGCTCCCATGTGGTGATGTTGCCACGAATATTCGCCGGGCACTTGTTTTGAGTAACATCAACGTTTCCACCATAAACACATCATCTATCAAAGACCTCACTACGAAACGAAGCTCCACACCTCTAACTTCTGCAGCAGGCGTTTACACTATACCCAGTGTATTCTGTCCCAAGAAATATGTAGGCGAGACAGGCAGAGATCTTTCAGTCCGCCTGAATGAGCATCGAATTGGCTCTAACAGAGACGATGTAAGATAGGTACGCCTGTGTCCTCCACAGAGACTCCACTGGGCAATTGATGAACTGGAATGAGGCACAACTCGTTCTCACCGAACCAGACCTCAGACGCCGACGGTGCCTAGAAGCCTCACTAATCGCCGTCACCGACACTATAGAACATAACACTGGAAACCACAAAATTTTAAAAACATTAGCATACATGATACTTAAGCACTACCAACCCAACAACTCAGGAGTCACATGATTTCATCGTCTACCCGTCCTCATCCCAACATGCCATTCCTCAGGTCACCGTGCGTCACTCACACCTCACTCGCCGCCTATATATATAATGTCTTTCTACCTCTGTATGTTAGAAGTGATCAAGGTCCCAGGACCGAAACATTTTCTAATAAATATATCATAGTGTTTGCTTACGTGTCTTCCTAAACCAAGATTTCTGATACATGGGATCAACTTTGTCATCCTCCTTTGTACGTTTTCTAGTGCATTTACATCCATTCTGTAATATGGTGACCGAAACTGTGCAGCATAATCCAAATGAGGCCTAACCAAAGATATATAGAGTTGGAGAACAACCTGAGGACTTCTATTATTTATACTTCTTGCTATGAAGCCAAGGATTCTGTTAGCTTTATTGCAGACACTAATGTACTGTTGTCTTGGTTTCAGATTACTGCTAACCAGAACTCCTAAATCCTTTTCACAATCTGTAATATTAAGATCTATATTATTTAGTTTACATGTGGCACGGTTATTTTCCTGTCCAACATTTAGAACTTTGCATTTGTCAATATTAAACTGCATCTGCCACTTCTCTGACCATTTGATCAGTCTATTCAAATCATCCTGGAGTGCTCTTGTGTCCTCATTAAAATGAATTGGACTGCCTATTTTGGTGTCATCAGCAAATTTACTCACGTCGCTATTTATTCCCTCATCTATGTCGTTTATGTAGATTGTGAACAACAAGGGGCCCAACACTGACCCCTGAGGAACACCGCTTGTGACGTGCCTCCATTCTGATTTCTCCCAATTTATGCAAACTCTCTGCTACCTATTCGTCAACCATGCCTCAACCCAGGAAAAAAATATCCAATTTCGTGTGCGTAAGTTTCCTCTTTAGCCTCTGATGTGGAACTCTATCGAAAGCCTTACTGAAGTCCATATACCCAGTAGGGGGTTATGCAATGCATGGATAGCATTCAGGTTAGATCCAAGGAAACGGAGCATAAGCACAGTTTCTTACACCACTCAAAATAAATTTACCAAGAGCTCCAAATACGCTACTGAAGGTAGTAAAATACAAGTGCAAGACAGCTAGTCTTGTAACTTCATCAATATCCTGCTGGGTATGGATAATGAAATGTGATTTTTTTTGTTATATGCAACAAAATTATCTGTTGATATATGGGTTGGTAGCACACTCGGCTGGTAAACCGAGTGTCCGTGACTCGATCCCCGGCTCAGGTGGAAATGATGGGCATGTTCAGTTATACTTGTTGCCCCTGGTCACCTAGCAGTAAGTAGGTACCTGGGTGTTAATTGATCGTTGTCGGTCATATATCAGAGATGTGGAAGCGTAACTTAGTACTGGACTTTTAAAAGATGTTAGGTAAGATAATATTTCATAACCTGGAAAACTGATCTATGTAACAAAAGTATATATGATGATACTGGTCATGTTTATAATTCACTCATGAAGTATATCAGTTTGTACACCACACTGCACTGACCAAACAATATTTCCCATAAACATATCCATTTATCGTGTATTTTTAACTAACATAATCCAACTCTGGTTACATTAGTGCAATTGAAGTGGAATTTCACAGAAAATAAACAGTAAATTTGTGGCCAAATTTAAAAAAGTAGCTACAGAAACAAACTGAATAAATATTAATCTTAACTAAAGTTAATTATAATTATATTGAAACTAATCCTTATGTCTCCAATTTACTTATTATGTTTATTAATTATTAATCAGAGCAACAGTAAAATTAAAGTTTTCCATTTAGTTGTAGGCTGAATTATTTTTTCTGTTAGACTGACTTGACTGAGTTAGGCCATTCACATTCCTGCCTTCCTACCCAGAATATCAAGAGCTCTTACAGCATCAAGGTCTTCACTGACCCTCAAAAAAGAGTTTTCTCTGACTCTGTCAGTGTCTAATGAGAAGCCGACGTCATTACTCGTCCGATTTCTTAACAACCTGTATAGGTTGTGATAAGTCGATTTCTCTATGTAAGTTATGTAAAATATGGTTAACGATGTTGGATTAAGTGAAGCAAATTAATAAAATTTAATATGAAATCTTATGATAATTATAGAAAAACAATAATTATATCAACGATGGGACGGATTATTAGTCCAGACTCCATATAACCAGTCTTCTGCATTAGTGCTTCAATTCACTTTAACTCAGTGATAAAATATACTTCAAAATCAACGTTGTCTTAGTGGGATGAGTCACTTACTAACTGCATCTAAGACATTCTTTTGTTATTTCCTAAATTACCTTGTATAAAGTTATTAGTTGAATACAGGAATTAGGGAATAATTTTCAAAAATATAACATTTCCTTGAAAGGTTCCTGCCATTTTCTGGTGAAATATTCTTGATTAATAAAAGAGGAGCGTAATATTTATGAATTATGCACCTGTGTGATATCTTCCTACCAGTGCTTCATATTATGTACCTGTGTGATATCTTCCTGCCAGTGCTTCATATTATGTACCTGTGTGATATCTTCCTGCCAGTCCTTTATATTATGCACCTGTGTGATATCTTCCTGCCAGTGCTTCATATTATGCACCTGTGTGATATCTTCCTGCCTGTGCTTCATATTATGTACCTGTGTGATATCTTCCTGCCAGTGCTTCATATTATGCACCTGTGTGATATCTTCCTACCAGTGCTTCATATTATGTGCAGACAGCCTGTACTGTCTGCACAAACAGCCCATGCTGTCTGCCAGCTTAGTTCATATTTCTTGCCACTCAAGTGCTGCCCTCTGTAGCCAGGCCTCTTGGTGGCCACTTCAGCCTGCCTGGCCTTGCCACGCTCTCACACACACAGCGGCCTAGCTGGAAGACACAAGGCCTCCCAGCTCTCTCTCGTGGGATGGCCCTGACCGGGCCATGGGCACAAACACACAAGCCTGTGTACCCACCACGACAATTTCAATAAAGATAGAAGCCTCCGAAGAAGTTTATCATTAACCACCCACTTTCAGCTTCACCAAACAAACTCGTTGTAAATGGTGGAAAGTGGTGGTTGCAGCAGTGTTTGCCCAGAGAGAGGAAGGAAGGAATGAAGATCTTCACTTCATCATCCCATACAACAAGCATCCGTCTCTCAACGAGTTATCCTGATGTCGTGTATGCACGTTTCAGCATCCAGACACAGGTACAAGCAGGATCCAGGCCGAAATTTGCCGAAATCCTCCGAGAATTGTGAGTGACCCCACGCTACAGCGTACCACGCTGTTTCTCAAGTCACGTGTTCAGCGTCACTTGTATGTTGCTGTTGTTGTTCAGCTCAGCACAGCTGTTTCAGCAAGCCAGAGGTGAGTTTTGTGGCGACTTCTGCGTCCAGTGTGAGTTCTCCACGTGCTTGTGGGGGAGGAAGTGGCCGTTCCTCACCTTGCCCAAGCTCGCCCTACTCACGCTCACCCGTCTACCATACACTCACCACTGCCCACTCCCTCTGCTGTCTTTTCTGCTGTTTTTCGTGTGGTTCATTGCCAGAGCTGTGTATCTGAGTGCCCGAGGCCACTCGAAGCTACATGGATCAGTATGCCACGTAGATCAGCAAGCCACGTAGATCAGCATGCCACGTAGATCAGCAAGCCATGTAGATCGGCATGCCATGTGGATCACGATGCCACGTGGGTGTGGGCGATGTCCCGTGGATCTACCAGCCATGTGAGTTACCAGATGTCCCAGGCCACATGCTGTGGTCTGCTGCCCACTTCACATTGACGTCACCGACGATGCTGCCTGACTTCATGACGTCACGATGTCTGCTGACGCCACCTCACGATGTCTGCCTGACGTCACCTCGAGAAGTCTGCTGACGTCACAGTGCTGCTGACGTCACCTCGCAACATCACATGATGTCACCATCGAGTGTTCAGTAATTATTTTAGTATTGTCGAGAAGACTAAGAGAAGATATCTGTCCTGTGTTAATTCCTCTCAGTCAGTGTTCTCACATTTTAGTATGTCTTAGTGTCAGTTTTATGCACAGAAAAGCATCATTTGCTAGTTTAAGCCATGTTGTACTGCGGATGTGTAAAGTTTCCGTATGTCCAGTGAGGTCTGAGCCAGACCTGAGTAGCACCACTGTGTTAAGTCACCCGTGTGACCAGTGTGTTTGACAGCTATCAGACAGCCCCGAGTGACCGAGCCCTCTTGTACAGAAAGCTTTTATGCTCGTCGCTCGTGATGTTGTGCAGAATCGTACCTGCTACAATTCCCATCGAGATTTGTTTCACTTCACCTTCAGACCGTCAGAGTGCAGTTATATGTAGAGAAATAAGTCTGGGGACGCTTAGACTAACCTTTGCTATAACTCCAACTGCCGAGAGAATGATACTTGCCAAGCCGCAGTTAGCCACTGTCGGCAAACACTGTGCCAGCCTCGTGTCACAAGCTTCAGTGAGCAGCCTGCACAAAGAAGATGTCACTTTGACTGCTAGCTCTCTCACTGCTGTCTGGTGTATGATGTTACGACTCCCAGATGTTTCGCCCAGTCGTCTCTGCCACGACTCGCTCCACAACTCACTCCACGCTCGCCGGCAGTGACAGCCCAGCGACAGTACCAGTCGAGAAGTGTCCTCCTGAGTCGCTTGCCAGAAGTCCTGCCCAGTTGCCGAGTTTGTCGACGCCTCACTCGAGGGCACCAGCATGTGCCCCAGGTTGAGTGAAAACCTGCAGCGACCCCTACGATGACTGCTTCACCGTTCCAGAGGAGACCGTACCCTGTTGCGTCACAGCTCAGCCAGAGATTTGTCTCCCGTGTTGCAGTATCTGTCCAGACGTAGGAAGGCGTGCAGTGATGCCCATCGACGCTCACTGCCTATTACCACGATGTTTAGCACACCCACATGTTTTTTTTTCTTCCCTCCTTGTAGGAAGTTTTTTTTTCCATGTTCATATGTATATATATATGTTTTTATTTTGTGTTCTGTGCCCTGTTCCTACGAGAGAGAGACCGAGTTGCTTTTACCACCAGTATTGTCGCGTCGGGATGATGAGCGGTAGGTGGCCGAGTGTATGTAGACAGCCTGTACTGTCTGCACAAACAGCCCATGCTGTCTGCCAGCTTAGTTCATATTTTGCGCCACTCAAGTGCTGCCCTCTGTAGCCAGGACTCTTGGAGGCTACTTCAGCCTGCCTGGCCTTGCCACGCTCTCACACACACAGCGGCCTAGCTGGAAGACACAAGGCCTCCCAGCTCTCTCTCATGGGATGGCCCTGCCCGGGCCATGGGCACAAACACACAAGCCTGTGTACCCACCCCGACAATTTCAATAAAGAAGCCTCCGAAGATGTTTATCATTTACTCCCCGCTACCATACTACTAAACAATTCTTTTCATATATGCACCTGTGTGATATCTTCCTGCCAGTCCTTTATATTATGCACCTGTGTGATATCTTCCTGCCAGTGCTTCATATTATGCACCTGTGTGATATCTTCCTGCCAGTGCTTCATATTATGTACCTGTGTGATATCTTCCTGCCAGTGCTTCATATTATGCACCTGTGTGATATCTTCCTGCCAGTGCTTCATATTATGCACCTGTGTGATATCTTCCTGCCAGTGCTTCATATTATGCACCTGTGTGATATCTTCCTGCCAGTGCTTCATATTATGCACCTGTGTGATATCTTCCTGCCAGTGCTTCATATTATGCACCTGTGTGATATCTTCCTGCCAGTGCTTCATATTATGCACCTGTGTGATATCTTCCTACCAGTGCTTCATATTATGCACCTGTGTGATATCTTCCTACCAGTGCTTCATATTATGCACCTGTGTGATATCTTCCTGCCAGTGCTTCATATTATGCACATGTGGGATATCTTCCTACCAGTGCTTCACATTATGCACCTGTGGGATATCTTCCTGCCAGTGCTTCATATTATGTACCTGTGTGATATCTTCCTGCCAGTGCTTTATATTATGCACCTGTGTGATATCTTCCTGCCAGTGCTTCATATTATGTACCTGTGTGATATCTTCCTGCCAGTGCTTTATATTATGTACCTGTGTGATATCTTCCTGCCAGTGCTTTATATTATGTACCTGTGTGATATCTTCCTGCCAGTGCTTTATATTAAGCACCTGTGTGATATCTTCCTGCCAGTGCTTTATATTATGTACCTGAGGGATATCTTCCTGCCAGTGCTTCATATTATGTACCTGTGTGATATCTTCCTGCTGGTGCTTTATATTATGTACCTGTGTGATATCTTCCTGCCAGTGCTTTATATTATGCACCTGTGTGATATCTTCCTGCAGGTACTTTATATTATGTACCTGTGTGATATCTTCCTGCCAGTGCTTCATATCATGCACCTGTGCGATATCTTCTTGCCAGTGCTTTATATTATGTACTTGTGTGATATCTTCCTGCCAGTGCTTTATATTATGTACCTGTGTGATATCTTCCTGCCAGTGCTTTATATTATGTACCTGTGTGATATCTTCCTGCCAGTGCTTTATATTATGCACCTGTGTGATATCTTCCTGTCAGTGCTTCATATTATGTACCTGTGTGATATCTTCCTGCCAGTGCTTTATATTATGCACCTGTGGGATATCATCCTGTTAGTGCTTTATATTATGCACCTGTGGGATATCTTCCTGCCAGTGCTTTATATTATGAACCTGTGGGATATCATACTGGTAGTGCTTTATATTATGAACCTGTGGTAAATCTTCCTGCCAGTGCTTTATATTATGCACCTGTGTGATATCTTCCTGCCAGTGCTTTATATTATGCACCTGTGTGATATCTTCCTGCCAGTGCTTTATATTATGCACCTGTGTGATATCTTCCTGCCAGTGTACCTGTGTGATATCTTCCTGCCAGTGCTTCATATTATGCCCAGTGCTTCATATTATGCACCTGTGTGATATCTTCCTGTCAGTGCTTTATATTATGTACCTGTGTGATATCTTCCTGCCAGTGCTTCATATTATGCACCTGTGTGATATCTTCCTGCCAGTGCTTTATATTATGTACCTGTGTAATATCTTCCTGCCAGTGCTTCATATTATGTACCTGTGTGATATCTTCCTGCCAGAGCTTTATATTACGTTCCTGTGTGATATCTTCTTGCCAGTGCTTTATATTATGTACCTCTGTGATATCTTCCTGCCAGTGCTTTATATTATGTACCTGTGTGATATCTTCCTGCCAGTGCTTCATATTATGTACCTGTGTGATATCTTCCTGCCAGTGCTTCATATTATACACCTGTGTGATATCTTCCTGCCAGTGCTTCATATTATGCACCTGTGTGATATCTTCCTGCCAGTGCTTCATATAATGCACCTGTGGGATATCTTCCTGCCAGTTCTTTATATTCCCCAAGATTATGGTAGTGATCACTTGCTCAGGGACTGATTAAGTCATCTTCTACCACTCCAGTAGTATTGATAACACTACTGGTTGGTGTGTCATAGCTCGGACACTATCGCACTTAGCTCACAGACTGAGGTTCGGGGTTCGAATTTTCTCCGGTTCGGCTGGAAAACATTAGGGACATGTATCCATTAGACACATGCCTTCCATGTTCACTTATCAGTGAAATATGTACCTGGGAGCTAGTGGACTGGTGTGGGTTGCATCCTGGGACATAACTCACCTAATTTGCGGGAAATGCTCAGCATAACAAGTGACTTTCTATATAGCAATATGTCATTGATGTCAGGTATGGTCTGTATACCTTGTACTTGTAGTAAATAAGATATTATTATTATTATTATTATTATTATTATTATTATTATTATTATTATTATTATTATTAAACGTCAACTTAATAAAGATACAACCAGTGACTTTATCAATACAATACAGAAGACAGAAGAGGTAGATGAGGTAATCAGTGCCTCAGGTGTTCATTACCCAGATGTTGTATACATGTCTAATACATCATGATGTCACTATTATATACTATTAATATACAATAATAATTATAAATGAGAAGCTGTTAATAGACTGATTAATTAAATTTCATTTTTATTTTTTAAAGACTAAATGGAAAAAAAGTAAATTAAAAATATTTTAAATTTATTTCTGTCTGGTGAATTTAGTTAATTGTTTTTATCAAGAATATAACATTTAGAGTCCCATTATGTACAAGTTATTAGTTTGGATTTTTAGGTTAGTTATATTATTACATGAATTATAAGTCAAGTGAATTGCAAGTTAGCATTACTGAAATTATTTGTGGCATTTTTGTCTGTTGTCTTACAAGTTAATGATTTACAAGTCAGTGGAATTGTAAGTTTTTTGTGTTTAAGTCAGTTAATCTGCGAATTATTTGTGTTGCATATCAGTGTTATTGTAAACCAGTAGTATTGCAAGTTAGTGCTGAAATAACTAACTGATAATACAAGCAATTATTGTTATAATTAGTGGTGCATCAGATCAATTGTGTTGCGACACAGCGTGGTGTTGCAAGCAATTGGCATTGCAAGCTGCATGTTGCAAGTCAGGTATTGCAAGCTAGCTTTTGCTACTTAATGTTATTGAAAGTCAATGGTGCAACTAATGAGAGGTATTATAAGTCAATGTTATTGCAAGATAGTGGATCTGCAAGTCAGTATGGCAGCAAGTCGACGGTATTGCAACTTAATGATATTGCAATTTATTGGTATTGCAAGTCAGAGAAAATGCAAATACAACAAATGGTAAGACAATGTTAAATTTGTTGTAACCACTGGAAAATATTACTCCATTCCCTGAACTTTGGTTTTATAAGTTATATCATACATTACTTGAGTCTTCTTATAGTTTGTTTATGAATATTTTTTAAAAGTCTCATTCTCGTAAGTCAAAACTGGGATATTTTACAACTAAAAATTAGACGTCCATCATTTCAAGTTGAACTAAATAAATAATGTTGAAAATATCATATGGAATAGAAATATTAGATTCATTAATATTAAGAGAAGGAGAGAGAAAATAACTTTAATTAGATGCATAAACAAGATGAGACAGCAAAACTGTGTTTAAAATATGACTGTGAAAATATAAGTGTAATATATATTCTTTGTGCCAAACAAATAATAATCAATGAAAATTACTTAAAATAAATTCTTATTATACCTAAAGTACACACACAGCAGAAAAGAGCTAGCATCAGTAACATAACCAAAATAAATATCACAGCATTCACAGAAACAACAACAGCAGCAGTAACAGCAGCACAGCAAGAGCAGCAGCAGCGACTCTAGTTGGTACACAGATGGCAGCAGCAGTGACTCTAGTTGGTACACAGATGGCAGCAGCAGTGACTCTAGTTGGTACACAGATGGCAGCAGCAGTGACTCTAGTTGGTACACAGATGGCAGCAGCAGCAGCGTCTCTAGTTGGTACACATATGGCAGCAGCAGTGACTCAAGTTGGTACACAGATGGCAGCAGCAGCAGCGTCTCTAGTTGGTACACAGATGGCAGCAGCAGTGACTCAAGTTGGTACACAGATGGAAGCAGCAGCAGCGTCTCTAGTTGGTACACAGATGGCAGCAGCAGTGACTCAAGTTGGTACACAGATGGCAGCAGCAGCGTCTCTAGTTGGTACACAAATGGAAGCAGTAGCGACTCCAGTTGGTACACAGATGGCAGCAGCAGTGACTCTAGTTGGTACACAGATCGAAGCAGCAGCGACTCCAGTTGGTACACAGATGGCAGCAGCAGTGGCTCCAGTTGGTACACAAATGGCAACAGCAGTGACTCTAGTTGGTACACAGATGGCAGCAGCAGCAGCGACTCTAGTTGGTACACAGATGGCAGCAGCAGCAGTGACTGTAGTTGGTACACAGATGGCAGCAGCAGCAGTAGCTCTAGTTGGTACACAGATGGCAGCAGCAGCAGTGACTCTAGTTGGTAAACAGATGGCAGCAGCAATGACTCTAGTTGGTACACAGATAGCAGCAGCAGTGACTCTAGTTGGTACACAGATGGAAGCAGCAGTGACTCTAGTTGGTACACAGATGGCAGCAGCAGTGACTCTAGTTGGTACACAGATGGCAGCAGCAGCAGCGACTCTAGTTGGTACACAGATGGCAGCAGCAGCAGTGACTGTAGTTGGTACACAGATGGCAGCAGCAGCAGTAGCTCTAGTTGGTACACAGATGGCAGCAGCAGCAGTGACTCTAGTTGGTAAACAGATGGCAGCAGCAATGACTCTAGTTGGTACACAGATAGCAGCAGTAGTGACTCTAGTTGGTACACAGATGGAAGCAGCAGTGACTCTAGTTGGTACACAGATGGCAGCAGCAGTGACTCTAGTTGGTACACAGATGGCAGCAGCAGCAGTGACTCAAGTTGGTACACAGATGGCAGCAGCAGCAGTAGCTCTAGTTAGTACACAGATGGCAGCAGCAGCAGTGACTCTAGTTGGTTCACAGATGGAAGCAGCAGTGACTCTAGTTAGTACACAGATGGCAGCAGCAGTGACTCTAGTTGGTACACAGATGGCAGCAGCAGTGACTCAAGTTGGTACACAGATGGCAGCAGCAGCAGTGACTCTAGTTGGTACACAGATGGCAGCAGCAGCAGTGACTCTAGTTGGTACACAGATGGCAGCAGCAACAGTAGCTCTAGTTAGTACACAGATGGCAGCAGCAGCAGTGACTCTATTTGGTTCACAGATGGAAGCAGCAGTGACTCTAGTTAGTACACAGATGGCAGCAGCAGTGACTCTAGTTGGTACACAGATGGCAGCAGCAGTGACTCAAGTTGGTACACAGATGGCAGCAGCAGCAGTGACTCTAGTTGGTACACAGGTGGCAGCAGCAACAGTGACTCTAGTTGGTACACAGATGGCAGCAGCAGTGACTCTAGTTGGCATACAGATGGCAGCAGCAGCAGTGACTCTAGTTGGTACACAGATGGCAGCAGCAGTGACTCTAGTTGGTACACAGATGGCAGCAGCAGTGACTCTAGTTGGTATACAGATGGCAGCAGCAGTTTCTCTAGTTGGTAGAGCTGACTCTAGTTGGTATACAGATGGCAGCAGCAGTTTCTCTAGTTGGTACACAGATGGCAGCAGCAGCAGTGACTCTAGTTGGTACAGAGATGGCAGCAGCAATGACTCTAGTTGGTACACAGATGGCAGCAGCAGCAGTGACTCTACTTGGTACACAGATGGAAACAGCAGTGACTCTAGTTGGTACACAGATGGCAGCAGCAGTGACTCTAGTTGGTACACAGATGGCAGCAGCAGTGACTCTAGTTGGTACACAGATGGCAGCAGCAGTGACTCTAGTTGGTACACAGATGGCAGCAGCAGCAGTGACTCTAGTTGGTACACAGATGGCAGCAGCAGCAGTGCTTGTGACACCTGTCTTTCATTACCGTGTTCTTTTTTTTATATTTTATTTAAAACATTACAATACAAGGTGGAAATTATATTAAAAGGTACACAAAATGAGTTAAAACACAAATTCCCAATTCACCCTTAAAAAAATGATTACAACAGACAAAAGTGTTCTGACGCCCTAATACCACACACCATATACACCCAGTTATACCAGAGTTATATACCTGTGAAGGCTGAAACTTTTGCCACAATTTCACCGCCCCCCTCCTGCAAAATATAACCATCACCAACCTGATTGCATCTTAACTTAACATGGTCAGTGGTCAGTGGTCAGTCGTCAGTGGTCAGTGGTCAGTCGTCACGTGAGGTCACAGACCCTGAGCTGCTTTGGGGATTAGTGTGGACGGTTACAAAGCATGGCTTGCTTCTGCAGTGTTTTAAAAATTGAGGTTGGAGAGTTGAAGGAGGAGGTTTTGCTTCTCCAGGAGGAGATTAGGAGGCTGAAGGTCCACCTCAATGGGTCTGGGAGAGAGTGTGAGGTGGCTGGAGTTGTGGGGAATGAGGCTTCTAGCAGTGAGGTGCAGTCTGTCTCTCGCTGTGAGGAGGCTGTAGTTGGGGAGGTAGCAACGACTACCAGCAGTGAGGTGCAGTCCAGCACCTGCTACAAGTGGCGAGTGGTTCACAGTAATGGGAGGCGCATCAGAGTAAGGAAAGTTAAGAGTGAAGATCTGAAGGAAGGAAATCGCTTCTCTGTTCTTCAGGATGAATGTACTTCAGTGGCCAGTGAAGGTAAGGGTACTACTGCCCCTGCTAATGGAGGTAAGCGCATTCTTGTGGTTGGTGACTCTCAGGTAAGATATATTGACCGTGCTTTTTGTAATAGGAATAAGAAGATGAGAGATAGAGTGTGCTTCCCTGGAGCTGGTGTTGGGGACATAGTCAACAGGCTGGATAATATCATGTCAGGTAATGGGAACAAGCCCATTATCTGTCTCAGTGCTGGTGGAAATGATATTGGGAAGGGTAGGAGAGAAGAGCTGCTAGATAAGTACAGGTCAGCTATAGATTTCATTAAGTCTAAGGGAGGGATCCCAATCATATGTAGCATCTTGCCTAGAAGGGGAGTAGGAAATGAATGGTTGTCTAGGGCAATTGGTGTAAATTGCTGGCTAGACGGATACTGCAAGGAACTTGCAATCCCATTCATTGACAACTGGAACAACTTTTATGGCAAACATGATATGTATGCAAGGGATGGGGTACATCTCTCTGGGGCTGGGGTGGTAGCACTTGCAGACTCGATTGAGAAGGCCATTGGTGAAATGCCTATGATTTTAAACTGATGGAAGATAGAGGTATAGGTGTGTGTGGGAAACAAGCAGGTTGCAACACTTGGGTTGGAAACAGTAAATGTATAAAAGGCATTCAGCATGAAGTTATAAATAAAGACAATAGATCAGGTCAGCAAACAAAGGGGGACAGCAGAGGGCAGCAAGGGACTAGCTCCCTTAAGGTTTACTATACTAATAGCAGGAGTGTAAGAAATAAGATAGATGAGCTAAGATTAATTGCAAGTGCAGGAAACATAGATATTATTGCTATAACAGAGACCTGGCTCAATCTGAAAGATAGAGAGATGCCGTCTGAATGTCACATACAAGGCTATAAATTATTCCACACTGACAGGGTCAACAGGAAATGTGGTGGAGTAGCGATGTAAGTCAGAGACAATTTAAATTGTTGTGTTAGACAAGATATTAAATTAGAAGCGTCAGCCACTGAATCTGTTTGGTTACAGCTTCTCGAGGGCCGAGAAAAACTAATTTTGGGTGTGATTTACAGGGCCCCAAATCTTGATAGGGAGTGCAGTAAACTTCTATGGGACGAAATTCGTAAGGCATCTACATACGAAAATGTTGTGCTAATGGGAGATTTCAACTATAGACAGATTGACTGGAGCAATTTGACAGGAAATTTAGAGTCAGGTGACTTTCTTGATACGATCCAGGAGTGTTTTTTAAAACAGTTTGTGACAGAGCCAACTAGGGGAAATAACCTCCTTGACTTGGTTCTTGCCAGTAGGGAAACACTAATTAATAATCTTGAGGTTAATGATGAGCTTGGGGAAAGTGATCACAAATCACTCAGTTTTAATATATCATGGAATTCCCCTAATAATGGCAATCAAGTCTCCGTCCCTGACTTTCGCTTGCCTGATTTCATAGGACTGAAAAATTACTTAGGTGGGCTGAACTGGAATGACCTGACTAAGGGTCAGGTAGGTGGTGATGGTTGCCGATATGATGCTTTCCAGGGCATAGTTCTAGCTGCTCAGTCAAATTATGTTCCAAATAGGGAAATCAGATCAAACAAAAATGATCCTAAATGGATGAACAATAGATTAAAATATCTGATTGGTCAAAAGAGAGGCATATATAGGCAAATCAAAAGAGGAGAGGGGCAATTAAGAAATCGATATATTCAGTTAAAGAGAGAAATAAAAAAGGGAATTAGAAAAGCAAAAAGAGATTATGAGGTTAAAGTTGCAAGAGAATCGAAGACTAACCCAAAAGGATTCTTTCAGGTATACAGAAGTAAGATCAGGGACAAGATAGGCCCACTCAAAAGTTCCTCGGGTCAGCTCACTGACAGTGATAAGGAAATGTGTAGAATTTTTAACACATACTTCCTCTCAGTTTTTACACAGGAGGATACCAGCGATATTCCAGTAATGATAAATTATGTAGAACAGGACGATAATAAACTGTGCACTATTAGGGTCACAAGTGACATGGTCCTTAGGCAAATAGATAAATTAAAACCTAACAAATCCCCAGGTCCTGATGAACTGTATGCAAGGGTTCTAAAGGAATGTAAAGAGGAGCTTAGCACACCTTTGGCTAATCTTTTCAACATATCACTACAAACTGGCATGGTGCCAGATAAGTGGAAAATGGCAAATGTGATACCTATTTTCAAAACAGGTGACAGGTCCTTAGCTTCGAACTATAGACCAATAAGCCTAACCTCCATAGTGGGAAAATTTATGGAATCAATAATTGCCGAGGCAGTTCGTAGCCACCTTGAAAAGCATAAATTAATCAACGAATCTCAGCATGGTTTTACAAAGGGGCGTTCCTGCCTTACGAATTTATTAACTTTTTTGACTAAGGTATTTGAGGAGGTAGATCATGGTAATGAATATGATATTGTGTATATGGACTTCAGTAAGGCTTTTGACAGGGTCCCACATCAGAGACTATTGAGGAAAATTAAAGCACATGGAATAGGAGGAGAAATTTTTTCCTGGATAGAGGCATGGTTGACAAATAGGCAGCAGAGAGTTTGCATAAATGGGGAGAAATCAGAGTGGGGAAGCGTCACGAGCGGTGTTCCTCAGGGGTCAGTGTTGGGCCCCCTGCTGTTCACAATCTACATAAACGACATAGATGAGGGCATAAAGAGCGACACCGGAAAGTTTGCCGATGACACCAAAATAGGCCGTCGAATTCATTCTGACGAGGACATTCGAGCACTCCAGGAAGATTTGAATAGACTGATGCAGTGGTCGGAGAAGTGGCAGATGCAGTTTAATATAGACAAATGCAAAGTTCTAAATGTTGGACAGGACAATAACCATGCCACATATAAACTAAATAATGTAGATCTTAATATTACGGATTGCGAAAAAGATTTAGGAGTTCTGGTTAGCAGTAATCTGAAACCAAGACAACAGTGCATAAGTGTTCGCAATAAAGCTAATAGAATCCTTGGCTTCATATCAAGAAGCATAAATAATAGGAGTCCTCAGGTTGTTCTTCAACTCTATACATCCTTGGTTAGGCCTCATTTAGATTATGCTGCACAGTTTTGGTCACCGTATTACAGAATGGATATAAATTCTCTGGAAAATGTACAAAGGAGGATGACAAAGTTGATCCCATGTATCAGAAACCTTCCCTATGAGGATAGACTAATTCACCTCATCTTTCATAGACCCATCCGCTGACACGTCCACTCCCAAATATCTGAATACGTTCACCTCCTCCATACTCTCTCCCTCCAATCTGATATTCAATCTTTCATCACCTAATCTTTTTGTTATCCTCATAACCTTACTCTTTCCTGTATTCACCTTTAATTTTCTTCTTTTGCACACCCTACCAAATTCATCCACCAATCTCTGCAACTTCTCTTCAGAATCTCCCAAGAGCACAGTGTCATCAGCAAAGAGCAGCTGTGACAACTCCCACTTTGTGTGTGATTCTTTATCTTTTAACTCCACGCCTCTTGCCAAGACCCTCGCATTTACTTCTCTTACAACCCCATCTATAAATATATTAAACAACCACGGTGACATCACACATCCTTGTCTAAGGCCTACTTTTACTGGGAAAAAATTTCCCTCTTTCCTACATACTCTAACTTGAGCCTCACTATCCTCGTAAAAACTCTTCACTGCTTTCAGTAACCTACCTCCTACACCATACACTTGCAACATCTGCCACATTGCCCCCCTATCCACCCTGTCATACGCCTTTTCCAAATCCATAAATGCCACAAAGACCTCTTTAGCCTTATCTAAATACTGTTCACTTATATGTTTCACTGTAAACACCTGGTCCACACACCCCCTACCTTTCCTAAAGCCTCCTTGTTCATCTGCTATCCTATTCTCCGTCTTACTCTTAATTCTTTCAATTATAACTCTACCATACACTTTACCAGGTACACTCAACAGACTTATCCCCCTATAATTTTTGCACTCTCTTTTATCCCCTTTGCCTTTATACAAAGGAACTATGCATGCTCTCTGCCAATCCCTAGGTACCTTACCCTCTTCCATACATTTATTAAATAATTGCACCAACCACTCCAAAACTATATCCCCACCTGCTTTTAACATTTCTATCTTTATCCCATCAATCCCGGCTGCCTTACCCCCTTTCATTTTACCTACTGCCTCACGAACTTCCCCCACACTCACAACTGGCTCTTCCTCACTCCTACAAGATGTTATTCCTCCTTGCCCTATACACGAAATCACAGCTTCCCTATCTTCATCAACATTTAACAATTCCTCAAAATATTCCTTCCATCTTCCCAATACCTCTAACTCTCCATTTAATAACTCTCCTCTCCTATTTTTAACTGACAAATCCATTTGTTCTCTAGGCTTTCTTAACTTGTTAATCTCACTCCAAAACTTTTTCTTATTTTCAACAAAATTTGTTGATAACATCTCAGGACCCTGAAACTGCACTCTCTAGAAAGACGTAGAATTAGGGGGGATATGATTGAGGTGTATAAATGGAAGACAGGAATAAATAAAGGGGATGTAAATAGTGTGCTGAAAATATCTAGCCTAGACAGGACTCGCAGCAATGGTTTTTAGTTGGAAAAATTCAGATTCAGGAAGGATATAGGAAAGTACTGGTTTGGTAATAGAGTTGTGGATGAGTGGAACAAACTCCCAAGTACCATTATAGAGGCCAGAACGTTGTGTAGCTTTAAAAATAGGTTGGATAAATACATGAGTAGATGTGGGTGGGTGTGAGTTAGACCTGATAGCTTGTGCTACCAGGTCGGTTGCCGAGTTCCTCCCTTAAGTCAATGTGACCTGACCTGACTAGGTTGGGTGCATTGGCTTCAGCCGGTAGAAGACTTGGACCTGCCTCGCATGGGCCAGTAGGCCTTCTGCAGTGTTCCTTCGTTCTTATGTTCTTATGTTCTTAAAGGATACATAGGAATTACACTATCATGAGTGATGCAGTAACATCTTAGACACAAAAATATTAATAACAATTAAATGGGATACATGTCATTACTTAACACAATGACACCTCAACCTGGTGAAAGGAACCCCAAAAGCTTAATTTTCTAAGAAGGTTGCAACAATGAATGTCAACTCCCAAAGGCAACTTATGTGCAGTCTTAGCATGTAAACCCTATTCATGCAACATAGTATATAAATAAAACTGTATATTATGAAAAAATCACAGAATACAAAGGTATAAAGTATAAACCCCAGCCATGTAGCGGCTACACGCAAAAAATTCCACATACTTCCCTAACACACATAAAACAAAATTTTTGTGACGACTTCACCTAAACACAACTAACATCATATGACTTAAGACTGCTATGTACATAGATAACATAATAATAAGACTTAAGACTGCTATGTACATAGATAACAACATAATAATATGACTTAAGACTGCTATGTACATAGATAACAACATAATAATAAGACTTAAGACTGCTATGTACATAGATAACAACATAATAATATGACTTAAGACTGCTATGTACATAGATAACAACATAATAATAAGACTTAAGACTGCTATGTACATAGATAACAACATAATAATAAGACTTAAGACTGCTATGTACATAGATAACAACATAATAAATCTAATTTGAATGGATCACAGTTGATAAATCAGCCTTCACATATCAGGCGTTAGAGAGAATGATGGGGATGCCCGGGTGTTGTGCATGTGTCTTAATTTCATCTTGTCGGTATTATATACAACTCTTGTACTACTACTACTACTACTACTACCACCACCACCACCTCTTCCTGCCTATATATAGCCGTCCTGCTCCACCTCTGGTTAGTGTGACTTTGTCAATGGTCCAAGTCGGACCGAAACGTCGTCGTAAGCTTCTCTCTTTTATGTGCGGGTTATTTGTGTAGCGTTAGAGACTAATTCTCATAGTACAAGTCCAAGTCCAACTTGCGTGTAGTCCCATCTTGCTACATACAATAATATGCGTATTATCTACACATAATACTACAACACACTGGACAAGCAACTGTCCATCACTTCCAATCAATATACTGCCCTACCCTCACTCTGCACAGTGATGTAGGCAAACCCCCCCCCTTGAATACCTTATCCATCATTCACTACTACCTTGAAGGAACATGAGTACTATATGAATAGTGTATAGTCCATGACACACAAAAAACTGGCCGGCTCCACAGGTGCTAGCACCCTTGGTCCATACATTATTCACTCACGCATCACTCATCCAACACACACGCAAACATTTGTTGTCATCCATTACCAGGGAGGTGACCCTGTTTTCACCCATGACTTCCCTACCCCAGCAACACTTTCCAATCGTACCCTCCCCTCCCTCGTATATTACAAGTCTAATAAAACCTGTAACGTAAGTTGCCTATATCCCTCTGAAAAATCCCTCACCCACCTCCTCCCATAAATTTCCTTATTTCTACATACCGTTTTATAGAACGTTTCTGCTAACACCCTCCTCTTCACCTCACTAACCCGTTTCCCCCGCAATCAACACACTATATATATATAATCTGCCATAATGTACCACACAGCTCTGATTACACTTTTCTCCCAACCCCCCACGTCGAGACTTAATGCTCTCAATACAGAAATTCCCTGACCTCCTATCCTATTTATCACCCTATTTAACCACCCCTTGACACTCCTCAGTCCGTCACAAAAATATACTACATGAAAAGCCGACTCCTCCCCACCACACGTCCTATTACCGTGTTCAAGGAAAAGTCGCGATCATCCATGAATATCACTAATTCTGGCAAATAATTAAGTACAGTGCAAAACCTGACTTGATATATAAAACAAGTGAGACCTACTGTTAATGATGATAATAATAATAATAATAATAATGATAATAATAATAATAACAATAATAATAATAATAATAATAATAATAATAATAATAATAATAATAATAATAATAATAATAATTACTTGGTACGTCTGGTACGTACGAGACCTCACAAATCTAGCCAGTGATATCCTTGGTGACTTGATGAACGTTGGTGAAATGATGAATTCTGACGTACAATGGAAAGCTTGAGATTACTGGCCATTAGTTGGTACACATCATATTGTTGACACTACACACACATCGTAGTGTTGACAGTACTCACACATCGTAATGTTGACAGTACTCACACATCGTAGTGTTGACAGTACTCACACATCGTAGTGTTGACAGTACTCACACATCGTAATGTTGACAGTACTCACACATCGTAGTGTTGACAGTACTCACACATCGTAATGTTGACAGTACTCACACATCGTAGTGTTGACAGAACTCACACATCGTAGTGTTGACAGTACTCACACATCGTAGTGTTGACAGTACTCACACATCGTAGTGTTGACAGTACTCACACATCGTAGTGTTGACAGTACTCACACATCGTAGTGTTGACAGTACTCACACATCGTAGTGTTGACAGTACTCACACATCGTAGTGTTGACAGTACTCACACATCGTAGTGTTGACAGTACTCACACATCGTAGTGTTGACAGTACTCACACATTGTAGTGTTGACAGTACTCACACATTGTAGTGTTGACAGTACTCACACATCGTAGTGTTGACAGTACTCACACATCGTAGTGTTGACAGTACTCACACATCGTAGTGTTGACAGTACTCACACATCCTAGTGTTGACAGTACTCACACATCCTAGTGTTGACAGTACTCACACATTGTAATGTTGACAGTACTCACACATCCTAGTGTTGACAGTACTCACACATCGTAGTGTTGACAGTACTCACACATCGTAGTGTTGACAGTACTCACACATCGTAGTGTTGACAGTACTCACACATCGTAGTGTTGACAGTACTCACACATCGTAGTGTTGACAGTACTCACACATCGTAGTGTTGACAGTACTCACACATCGTAGTGTTGGCAGTACTCACACATCGTAGTGTTGACAGTACTCACACATCGTAGTGTTGACAGTACTCACACATCGTAGTGCTGACAGTACTCACACATCGTAGTGATGACAGTACTCGCACATCGTAGTGTTTACCTGGAGTTTATCTGGAGAGAGTTCCGGGGGTCAACGCCCCCGCGGCCCGGTCTGTGACAAGGCCTCCTGGTGGATCAGAGCCTGATCAACCAGGCTGTTGCTGCTGGCTGCACGCAAACCAACGTACGAGCCACAGCCCGGCTGGTCAGGAACCGACTTTAGGTGCTTCTCCAGTGCCAGCTTGAAGACTGCCAGGGGTCTGTTGGTAATCCCCCTTATGTATGCTGGGAGGCAGTTGAACAGTCTCGGGCCCCTGACACTTATTGTATGGTCTCTTAACGTGCTAGTGACATCCCTGCTTTTCATTGGGGGGATGTTGCATCGTCTGCCAAGTCTTTTGCTTTCGTAGTGAGTGATTTTCGTTTGCAAGTTCGGTACTAGTCCCTCTAGGATTTTCCAGGTGTATATAATCATGTATCTCTCCCGCCTGCGTTCCAGGGAATACAGTTTTAGGAACCTCAAGCGCTCCCAGTAATTGAGGTGTTTTATCTCCGTTATGCGCGCCGTGAAGGTTCTCTGTACATTTTCTAGGTCAGCAATTTCACCTGCCTTGAAAGGTGCTGTTAGTGTGCAGCAATATTCCAGCCTAGATAGAACAAGTGACCTGAAGAGTGTCATCATGGGCTTGGCCTCCCTAGTTTTGAGGGTTCTCATCATCCATCCTGTCATTTTTCTAGCAGATGCGATTGATACAATCTTATGGTCCTTGAAGGTGAGATCCTCCGACATGATCACTCCCAGGTCTTTGGCGTTGGTGTTTCGCTCTATTTTGTGGCCAGAATTTGTTTTGTACTCTGATGAAGATTTAATTTCCTCGTGTTTACCATATCTGAGTAATTGAAATTTCTCATGGTTGAACTTCATATTGTTTTCTGCAGCCCACTGAAAGATTTGGTTGATGTCCGCCTGGAGCCTTGCACTGTCTGCAATGGAAGACACTGTCATGCAGATTCGGGTGTCATCTGCAAAGGAAGACACGGTGCTGTGGCTGACATCCTTGTCTATGTCGGATATGAGGATGAGGAACAAGATGGGAGCTAGTACTGTGCCTTGTGGAACAGAGCTTTTCACCGTAGCTGCCTCGGACTTAACTCTGTTGACGACTACTCTCTGTGTTCTGTTAGTGAGGAAATTATAGATCCATCGACCGACTTTTCCTGTTATTCCTTTAGCACGCATTTTGTGCGCTATTACGCCATGGTCACACTTGTCGAAGGCTTTTGCAAGGTCTGTATATATTACATCTGCATTCTTTTTGTCTTCCAGTGCATTTAGGACCTTGTCGAAGTGATCCAATAGTTGAGACAGACAGGAGCGACCTGTTCTAAACCCATGTTCCCCTGGGTTGTGTACCTGATGGGTTTCTAGATGGGTGGTGATCTTGCTTCTTAGGACCCTTTCAAAGATTTTTAAGATATGGGATGTTAGTGCTATCGGGCTGTAGTTCTTTGCTGTTGCTTTACTGCCCCCTTTGTGGAGTGGGGCTATGTCTGTTGTTTTTAGTAACTGAGGGACGACCCCCGTGTCCATGCTCCCTCTCCATAGGATGGAAAAGGCTCGTGATAGGGGCTTCTTGCAGTTCTTGATGAACACAGAGTTCCATGAGTCTGGCCCTGGGGCAGAGTGCATGGGCATGTCATTTATCGCCTGTTCGAAGTCATTTGGCGTTGATTTGGTGTTGACAGTACTCACACATCATATTGTTGACAGTACTCACACATATTGTTGACAGTACTCACACATCATATTGTTGACAGTACTCACACATATTGTTGACAGTACTCACACATCATATTGTTGAAAGTACTCACACATCATATTGTTGACAGTACTCACACATATTGTTGACAGTACTCACACATATTGTTGACAGTACTCACACATAGTGTTGACAGTACTCACACATCATATTGTTGACAGTACTCACACATATTGTTGACAGTACTCACACTTCATATTGTTGACAGTACTCACACATATTGTTGACAGTACTCACACATCATATTGTTGACAGTACTCACACATCATATTGTTGACAGTACTCACACATCATATTGTTGAAAGTAATCACATGTATTGTTGACAGTACTCACACATCATATTGTTGACAGTACTCACACATCATATTGTTGACAGTACTCACACATCATATTGTTGACAGTACTCACACATCATATTGTTGACAGTACTCACACATCATATTGTTGACAGTACTCACACATCATATTGTTGACAGTACTCACACGTCATATTGTTGACAGTACTCACACATCATATTGTTGACAGTACTCACACATCATATTGTTGACAGTACTCACACGTCATATTGTTGACAGTACTCACACATCATAGTGTTGACAGTACTCACACATATTGTTGACAGTACTCACACATCGTAGTGTTGACAGTACTCACACATCATATTGTTGACAGTACTCACACATCATAGTGTTGACAGTACTCACACATATTGTTGACAGTACTCACACATCGTAGTGTTGACAGTACTCACACATATTGTTGGTGACAGTACTCACACATCATATTGTTGACAGTACTCACACATCATATTGTAGACAGTACTCACACGTCATATTGTTGACAGTACTCACACGTCATATTGTTGACAGTACTCACACATATTGTTGACAGTACTCACACATCATATTGTAGACAGTACTCACACGTCATATTGTTGACAGTACTCACACATATTGTTGACAGTACTCACACATCATATTGTTGACAGTACTCACTCATCATATTGTTGACAGTACTCACTCATCATATTGTTGACAGTACTCACTCATCATATTGTTGACAGTACTCACACATCATATTGTAGACAGTACTCACACATCCGAACATTTGCCTAGAAAAAATAAGCTCTGTGGTTCTTGAGATCAGCTCAAGACACATTCCATTAATAAAAAGAAAGAGAAAATGTAAACTAGGAAGAGAGAGATGCTCTCTATACAGGAGAAGACGAAGAGTCACAGAGCGCTGAGTGGGGTCAGCACTAATCAGTGAAATTGCAAATATTAAACTTAAGCTGAAGGAATCTAACAGGAGACAAGAATCACAGGAAAAACTAAAAGCCATGAACACAATTGAAAAAAATACAAAATATTTTTTCTCTTACACCAAATCTAAAGGAAAAACAGCATCCAGTTTTGGGCACCTGCTTAGGTGGGATGGGACATGCACAGATGAGAGCCAAGAAATTTGTGAAATACTTAAGTCCCAGTATGACTCAGTGTTCAGCGAGCCACTGCCCAGACTAAGGGTCAACAATCCAAATGAATTCTTTACGAACGAAACACAAAATTTGGTCATCTAAAAATTCTCGGATATTATCTAGACTCCACAAGACTTTGAAAAGGCAATAAATGATATGCCTATGCACTCTGTCCCAGGCCCAGACTCATGGAACTCAGTATTCATCAAGAATTGCAAGAAGACCCTATTGCATGCCTTCAGCATTCTATGGAGAGGGAGCATGGACACATGGGTCATCCCACATACAATAAGAAAACAGACATAGCCCCACTCCACAAAAGTGGCAGTAAAGCAATGCAAAGAACTACAGACCGATAGCACTAACATCACATAACATAAAAATCTTGAAAGGGTTCTAAGAAGCACGATCGCCAACCACCTAGATTCCCATCAATTACACAACCAAGGGCAATATGGGTTTAGAGAAGGTCACTCCTGCCTTTCCCAGCTACTGGACCACTATGACAAGGTCCTGGATGCTGTAGAGGATAAATAAAATACAGATGTAGTATACACAGACTTTGCAAAAGCCTTTGACAAGTGTGACCATGGTGTAAAAGCACACAAAATGCGTGATAAAGGAATAACAGGAAAAGTTGGTAGATGGATCTAAAACTTCCTGACAAATAGAACACAGAAAACAATAGTAAACAGAATCAAGTCCCAGGCAGCCATGGTAAAAAGCTCTGTTCCACATTCTATTCCTCTTCCTCATTTCTGACATAGACGTGTCTTCCTTTATGGCTGACACTCGGATGCAATTGCAGTGACCTCCATCGAAGACACCGCAAGACTACTAGCGGACATCAACCAAATCTTCGAAAGGGTCACTATAAGCAATTTGAACTTCGTCGAGGAGAAATTTTAACTGCTCAGACATGGGAAACATGAGGAAATTAAAAATATATCAGGGTATACCACAAATTCTAGCTATAAAATAGAGTGAAAAAGTAATGTGAAGGACCTGGGAGTGATGTCAGAGAATCTCGCCTTCAAAGACCAAAACAATGTTTCTACCTCATCCGCTAGGAAAATGATAGGATGAATAATGAGATCCTTGAAAACTAGGGATGCCAAGCCCATGATGATCCTCTTCATATTGCTTGTGCTCTCTAGGCTAGAATACTGCTGTACACTAACGGCCCCCTTCAACGCTGGCGATATTGCAGACCTGGTGAGTGTACAAAGAACTTTCACGGCGCACATATGTACGATAAGGCACCTAAATTACTGGAAACGGTTGAAGGTCCTTGATCTGTATTCCCTCGAAAGCAGGCGAGAGAGATACATGATAATATACACTTGGAAGGTCCTGGAGGGATTGGTACTAAACCTGCACACGAAAATCACTCGATATGAAAGCAAAAGACTCGGCAGGAGATGCAACATTCCCCAGATGAAAAGCAGGGGTGTCACAAGTTCACTGAGAGACAACACAATAAGTCTCCTGGACTGTCCAAGTGCCTCCAAGCATACATAAGGGGGATTGCCAATAGACCCCTGGCTGTCTTTAAGAAGGCACTGGACAGGCACCTAAAGTCAGTACCTGACCAACCGGGCTGTGGTTCGTGCATCACAGTACTCACACATCATATTGTTGACAGTACTCACACATCAACATTTTCAAGTATCCACTGTTTACTACTCAATTATCTTACGTAATAATTTTCTTTACATTTTGTATATAGTTAACTTAAACTTTGGAAAAACATTGTTTTATCACACATTATTACTGAGACAACTTTTCTTGCTTGGTATTACGAGTGTTTGTAATAATCTACTGCAGTTCAGTAGCTGAGGTTTTAAAGTTTGTGAAATAATATCTGACTTGGTTGGGAGTATTGAATATTGTCGTTTATTACATCACTGCTATATAAGAGGTAACACCAACAGTGAATGTCAGATGTTTAGTGACATCTTCGGTGTTGCATACCAAGCCTAAACTCAAGGGAGGTTCTTTGAACCTGTTGAAGGTTCACTGGATCAAACCTGGGTGCTTCCCTTTCCCAGAAGCGCTATATAATTCCCACGAGTCTAGCGCTCCTCTATGACTATATTAACAGTTCCGAGTCTAATATATAACTTCTGTAACTATGGCGACTATCTCATCTTGAGAATAAAAGTGTGAAACTCTCTCGTAATCATTATCGTTATAATATTGCTGATTGTTTACATGATCATTCCAAGATAATGAGACAATATTCATCTTGTATGAATTTGGCACTTAAATAGGTAAATCCCATAGCTGGATTGCAAGCGCACTCGGCTCACATGCTGAGAACCCGGGGTTGATCCCCTGTATGGTTGGGAACATTAGCACGTGTTTCCTTAAGACACCTGCTGTTCAGTGTTCACCAATCAGTAAAATGGATACCTGGGTGTTAGTAGACTGGTGTGGGCAGCATCCAGGGACAAAGTTGACCTAAATGCCTAAATGCTCTGCATAACAGGCGGCTTTCTATTTAAAAGTATGTCATTGATGTCAGCTAGGCCTGTATACCTCGTACATGTAGTTGTAGAAATAATAATAATAATAATAATAATAATTATTATTGTTATTGTTATTGTTATTGTTATTGTTATTGTTATTATTATTATTATTATTATTTAATTTGAAAGGCCCAGCGTCATGGGTACAAAGCTTCATTAAATCCGAGTCAGAAATTTTTCGTGGGTATACAGATAGTAGGTAAGATGAAAAATATGTAAAGTATAAGGTAATGCAATCAACGAGATGGAGAAAGTTTTATTTGTATACCTGGTAAGTACTGGTGAATATAAATTAAACACTAGCATGGACAAACTAACACCAGGGATTTAATTTATTAAAAGTACACAGATTTTCCTCATCTTGACACAAGACTTGGACATTCCAAACAACACCTTGTGAGTCTAGGTATAATGTTAACACATTTCCCAGTGGCCACATGTTCAATGATTCTCTGTATCAGTTAATACAATATCGCCTGGTTGAATGTTCTGCCTAGTCACAGCTTCTGATGCACCATTAAAATTTAATCATCTTATTTAACAAATTGAGTTTATCCCTCATTGATTCTGGATTATTATGGTCTTCATCATGTTCTTGTGGAATATCTATAGAAAGTGCAACCTCCAATTTTGGTATATTTAATGAGGTGTTAATATTTCCTCATCAGGAGTTTCACTAATGTATGTGATAAGACGATTTATTTATTCGGTTTTCTGCCTCCACTAACACAGTACAGAATTCCTCCAAACTGATTATTTTCCCGTGTAGCACCTTCAATAGACATCTCATTACTGTTCCTATCATTCACTCGTAAAAACCACCCTGCCAAGAACCTCTGAGGGTGATGAATTTCGAGACATCCTCGCTGGGATAACAGAGATTGTACATTAATAATCTCTCGTAACTCCATTAAAATTTGCTCGCCCACTACAGAATTTGTGGCATTATCTGAAATCATTACTCTTGGGCACGGTCTCCTAGTTGCAGATTTTCTAAACAGTTGTATAAGCTGCTCTGAGGGCGACTCCTGGGTTTCTTCTAAATGCACTGCCCGGGCACCAGTGCAATAAACACATGCACTTTCAAAGGAACACCATCTAGATGCAATTTTTTATGTATCAGATCAGACCAATTATTATTATTATTATAATCAAAAAAGAAGCGCTAAGCCACAAGGGCTATACAGCGCTGCAGGGTAGGGAAGGAAGCAAGGGAATTGGATGGCAGAAGGGAGGGGGGATGATCAGCAGGTTACAGAAAACAGCGGGGCAGGGGATAGTACGGGGGTAGAGGGTAGCAAGAGATTGAAGTAGAAAGGGCTGAAGGTATCAGAATTTGTGAAGTAAGTCAGTCGTTGTCAAAAAGTCAATGAGAGAGTCCGGATGAAAGGTGGGGTCCATCAGCGAGAAGGGAAGGTAAAGAGAGAGCAGCGGAGTGAAGACGACGACAGAGGTAAATTCTGCGTGCTCGTTGATAAAGTGGGCAGTCCAACAGAATGTGGCTGACTGATAATGGAGCTTGGCAATTCTCACAGAGAGGAGCAAGACGCCTCTCCATGAGATATCCATGAGTAAGACGAGTATGGCCAATGCGAAGACGGGAGAGAGTCGTCTCCCAACCTCGACACTGGTGATAAGAAGACGGCCAGTAACCTATACTCGGTTTAATAGACTGAAGTTTGTTGCCGAGCATAGTAGACCAACGTTGTTGCCAACGAGTG
>NW_027199584.1:0-30525 GCF_038502225.1 Cherax quadricarinatus | reverse complement strand
CCAGTGTCATCATTGTGTAAGATCACTTAGGAGGGACTCCTTTGTACCTGCTATTGTGCTATCATCCAGGAACCAGATGTTTAGCTCACTAGTCAGTCTGACTGTGATTTCCCTAACTGCTATACAGAAGAGAAATGGTGCAAGAGGATCCCCTTGCTGGACACCCTCTGATGATGTGATTTCATGCTCTCCAAACAGGAGCATTGATTCCTTGCTATATCCAGCGATACAAAGGGGAAGAGACCAGGGAAATGTTCTTGTACCGCTGCTAATACCACATCTCTTTTCATGAGATTAAATGCATTCTTGAAGTCTAATTTTACCACTGCATTGTCCTCAGGCAGGTTGCTGATATACGCCCTTGTTGTATGAACCACTGCTTCACTTCCTTGAGAGGCCCCAAAACCAAGCTGGTTTGGTTGAAGCCTAATGGCTGCCTCTGTGCGAATGCTTTGGACAGCAGCTTTGGAAACGAGGCGGCGAAAAGTGTTGCCTACTACAATAGGCCTTATTCCTTCATCCTTCTTTTTAAGTGCACAAATTGTTGCACCAAAAAAGAAAGGTTTAATTTTGTCAGGAATAAGACCAGCCAAGGAATTGTTGACGAACCTTGTGATCTCTGGAAGCAGTGTCTCTGCAGTCTCCCTAGTAACTGGATTAACCATTTCCTTTAAGTCCTGTGGCCTTATTCCAGTGTAACCCCCAGCAGACCCAGATGGGAACGACATTATTGCTTTGTAAACGTCTGAGTCTTCCACAATCAATGGTTCCACAGTGGAAACAGAGGTGTTGGAACTGTTGGTGCCACTGGTTTCCCTGGCAGGGTGCTTTCCTCTAAGTGTTTCAGCCATGTCAGTATCCTGGGGAACAACTGTATCTTCACTAGTAATAATTCTGATTACCCCCACTGTGTTGCCCTCTTCAATTTTCTTGCTCACCTGCACTCTGACTTTTTCACTGTCAGTGGAGTGAGTGGTGGTTCTGCCTCTCCCGTTTTTGTATTGAAAGGGAAGGCGAATGAGGTTATCAGTTCTAGGAAAGTCTCTTAAAGATTTAATGATCATTGAGGCTAGCCTCTTTTCCCTTCTTTCCGGCACAGCTAAGCAGACATTACCAAAAAGTAGCAAGTTGTGCCATGCCTTGATGGTTGGTGGAGCATTTAGGATAGTGGAACCATCGTTTACTTGTTTTAAGAGGTCTGTAAGTTTCCCAGCTGCGTGTGGACGGGCTGCTTTGGGATTATGTGTGAGTATCCTGGTATCTGTTACTTTAATTGCTTCCAAGATATCTGATGAGATGAGATCTGATGGAGTGGGTTCAGATGCCTGAGATGGATCTGGATCAACACTTTCCAAAGGGGGACATCCTGAACCAGGGCAACTACCGTGTTTGGGGAGGAAACCATTAGAGTTGAGACAACGAAGCTGTAAGCATGACCGACACTTGCCTCTCCTAGTATTGCCAGCCGTACCATTTCCATGGCTACTTGCTTCCTCCTGGTTGGCATCCATCTGGCTAGACTAGACTGTAGGAGTGGAGTATGACATACTGGGTGAGTATGGTGCGTGGAAGGTAGTAAACTTGACCGTGGTGGCCTGGTGGAGTTTGAGGGGCTGGCGAGGGGCTGGGAGGGGAAAGGGAAAACTGCTGCTGGGAACTGGGTGGGGGAGGCTCTGGCAGTGGGTGGGGCAGGCTCTGGTAGTGGGTGGGGGAGGCTCTGGTCGTGGGTGGAGGAGGCTCTGGTTGTGGGTGGGGAGACTCTGGTAGTGGGTGAGGGAGGCTCTGGTAGTGGGTGGGGGAGGCTCTGGTAGTGGGTGGGGGAGGCTCTGGTAGTGGGTGGGGGAGGCTCTGGTAGTGGGTGGGGAAGGCTCTGGTGGTGGGTGGGTGAGGCTCTGGTGGTGGGTGCGGGAGGCTCTGGTGGTGGGTGAGGGAGGCTCTGGTAGTGGGTGGGGGAGGCTCTGGTGGTGGGTGGGGGAGGCTCTGGTAGTGGGTGGGAGAGGCGGTGATGGTGGGTGGGGGAGGCTCTGGCAGTGGGTGGGGGAGGCTCTGGCAGTGGGTGGGGGAGACTCTGGTAGTGGGTGGGGGAGGCTCTGGTAGTGGGTGGGAGAGGCTCTGGTAGTGGGTGGGAGAGGCTCTGGTAGTGGATTAAAACATCTCATTGTTCAAAAGAGAAACATATATAGGCGTATCAAAAGAGGGGATGGGCTGTAAAGAAATCAATATATTCAATATATTCAAAGGAGGAGACCAAACAGAGTTGAATAACTATAGGCCAATATCCAACTTACACCCTCTCTCAAAAATCTTTGAAAAATTAATTCATAAACGAATCTACTCCTACCTTATCTCCCAAAACATACTCAACCCCTGCCAATTTGGATTCAGGCCTAATAAAAATACTAATGATGCTATTATACACATGCTAGAACATATATACACTGCAATAGAGAAAAAAGAAGTCCCACTGGGGATCTTCATTGACTTACGTAAAGCTTTTGATACAGTTGACCATGACTTGCTCCACGTAAAATTGTCACACTATGGTATTAGAGGGCACTCCCTCAACTACCTCAAGTCATACCTCAGCAACAGAAGCCAATATGTGTACGCAAATGGGGCAAGCTCTTCCGCTCAACCAATTACAGTTGGTGTCCCACAGGGAAGTGTCCTTGGCCCTCTTCTCTTTCTCCTATACATAAATGACCTACCAAATGCTTCGCAATTACTCAAACCCACACTTTTTGCAGATGACACTACACACGTCTTCTCTCACCCGAGCCCAGTCACGCTAGCCAATACTGTAAACACCGAATTACAGAAAATATCTACCTGGATGAGGACTAACAAACTTACACTAAACATTGACAAAACCTACTTCATTCAGTTTGGAAACAGAGCTACAGATGTACCTCTTAACATAACGATAAACAGATCACCTATCACAAAGCTAACAGAGGGAAAATTCTTAGGAATCCACCTTGATAATAGACTCAAATTTCATACACATATACAACAAATTTCTAAGAAAATTTCCAAGACTGTAGGCATACTATCGAAGATACGGTACTATGTTCCACAGTCAGCCCTCCTGGCCCTATATCACTCTCTTATTTACCCCTATCTCACCTATGGAATTTGTGCATGGGGCTCAACAACAATTAACCATCTCAGACCACTAATTACCCAACAAAAGGCTGCAGTTAGAATGATAACAAATTCTCACTACAGGCAGCACACTCCACCAATATTCAAAACACTCAACCTACTCACCATACAAAACATCCATACTTATTACTGCACCTATTACATACATAGAACACTTAACTCTGATATTAACGCTCCCCTCAAACATCTCCTTGCCAACCTCAACAGAACACATGACCATAACACAAGGCACAGATCACTCTTTGATGTTCCTCGTGTCCATCTCACACTATGCAAAAACTCAATGCACATAAAAGGCCCTAAAATCTGGAATTCATTACCTGTAAATATAAAAGAAACACTACCTGTTTATAAATTCAAGTCTCTTCTCAAAGATCACTTACTCACTCAAAACCAAATAAATACTGAATAACTGAACCTTATAAATTGTATATCTTAAATGTTACTCACAATTATATCACACAAATGTTAAACCTAGGACCCAATCTAACTTTGTTATTTTTTTAATACACTATCTAACAGAATACTCCATTCTACTGAATGTACAGCAATGCATGCAACCATATGACCTGTCTTTGTAATACTCATTTGTGCTTTATAGTTATCTGTTTACAATAATGTTTTATCACTGATTTCATCATTGCTTAGTTAATCTAAGTTAATTTTAAGCCAGCCCATAATGCTATGCATATAAGTGGCTTTGGCATGCTGCTTTTACCTGTATTTTTTTGTACCTCTGTATGTATGCTAAAATTACTAAATAAAATAAAAAATTAAAAAAAAGGAAGAATAAAAAAAGCAAAAAGGGATTACGAGGCTAAGATCGCAAGGGATTCAAAGACTAACCCAAAAGGGTTCTTTCAGATATACAGAAGTAAGATTAGGGACAAGATAGGCCCACTTAAGAGTAACTCAGGTCAGATCACTGACAGTGATAAGGATGTGTGTGAAATTTTCAGTACCTACTTCCTCTCAGTTTTTACCCAGGAAAATACTAGCGAAATTCCTGAAATAATAGATTATGTAGAATAGGACGATAATAAACTACGCACGATTATGGTAACTAGTGACACGGTCCTCAGACAAACTGAAGAATTAAAACTTAAATCCCCTGATGAACTGTTTGCAAAGGTGTTAAAAGAATGTAAAGAGGAACTTAGCATACCTTTGGCAAATCTTTTCAACTTACCACTACAAGCTGGCATAGTGCCTGATAAGTGGAAAATGGCAAATGTTATACCTATTTACAATGCACGTGACAGGTACTTAGCTTCGAACTATAGACCAATAAGCCTTTCCTCCATAGTGGGAAAATTTATGGAATCAATAATTTCCAAAGCAATTCATAGCCATCTTGATAGGCACAGATTGATTAATGAATCTGAACACGGTTTTACTAATGGGCTTTCCTGTCTTACGAATTTACTAACTTTTTTCACTAAGGTGTTTGAGGAGGTAGATCATGGTAATGTATATGATATTGTGTATATGGACTTCAGTAAGGCTTTCGATAGAGTTCCACATCAGAGGCTACTGAGGAAACTTAAGGCACAAGGAATAGTAGGAGAAATTTTTCCTGGGTAGAGGCATGGCTGACAAATAGGCAGCAGAGAGTTTGTGTAAATGAGGAAAAATCAGAATGGGGGCATATCACAAGCGGTGTTCCTCAGGGGTCAGTGTTGGGCCCGTTGTTGTTCACAATTTACATAAACGACATAGATGAGGGAATAAATAGCGACATAAGCGAATTTGCTGATGACACCAAAATAGGCTGTCCAGTTCATTCTAATGAGGACACTAGAGCACTCCAGGATGATTTGAATAGACTGATGCAATGGTCAGAGAAGTGGCAGATGCAGTTTAATATAGACAAATGCAAAGTTCTAAATGTTGGACAGGAAAACAACCATGCCACATATAAACTAAATAATGTAGATCTTAATACTTCTGATTGCAAAAAGGATTTAGGAGTTCTAGTTAGCAGTAATCTAAAACCAAGTCAAGAGTGCATTAGTGTTCGCAATAAAGCTAACAGAATCCTTGGTTTCATATCTAGAAGTATAAATAATAGAAGTCCTCAGGTTGTTCTTCAACTCTATATATATCCTTGGTTAGGCCTCATTTAGTTTATGCTGCACAGTTCTGGTCACCGTAATACAGAATGGATATAAATGCACTTAAAAACGTACAGAGGATGACAAATTTGATCCCATGTATCAGAAAGCTTCCCTATGAGGATAGACTGAGGGCCCTGGGGATATGATTGAGGTGTATAAATGGAAAACAGGAATAAATGAAGGGTATGTAAATAGCGTGCTGAAAATTTCTGGCTAAGACAGGACTCACAGCAATGGTTTCAAGTTGGAAAAATTCCGATTCAGGAAGGATATAGGAAAGCACTAGTTTGGTAATAGAGTTGTGGATGAGTGGAACAAACTTTCCAGTACAGTTATAGAGGCTAAAACATTGTATAGTTTTAAAAATAGGTTAGATAAATACATGAGTGGGTGTGGGTGGGTGTGAGTTGGACCTGACTAGCTTGTGCTACTAGGTCTGATGCTGTGCTCCTTCCTTAAGTGGGGATGACCTGACTGGGTGGGTCATTGGGCTAATCCGGGGGGTGGGTCATTGGTCTAATCCGAGGGGGGACATGGACCTGCTCCGCGTGGGTCAGTAGGCCTGTTGCAGTGTTCCTTCTTTCTTATGTTCTTATGTTCTTTGTATGAATGTTCGTGCCTGCAAACACAAAATCAAAATAAACCGTACCCCCGGCCGGGATTGAACCCGCGGTCATAGTCTCAAAACTCCAGCCCGTCGCGTTAGCCACTAGACCAGCTAGCTGGAGTTTTGAGACTCTATGACCGCGGGTTCAATCCCGGCCGGGGGTATGGTTTATTTGCAATCGTGTCATTACGATTTCTTGAGTCATGTTGACAAAATCAAAATCTTCCACATATAAAGAGAACCAAATTCCCGAAGAAAGTGCTGAGGCTTGGCCATAAATAGATAACAGAAACAGGGTTTTAAGAACACATCCTTGTGGAATTCCTCAGCTTAATCATTAGCAACTTTTTAAGCTGTTATTGTTTTCTCATGGAAGCTTTGAGAATAAATGGGTGTTGGCATTGTAGAACCAAGGAAACAAACTAGAAATGTGTAGGAGGTAACTTATTTGTGAGAGAGGTTCTGCTGGACGCAGGTGTATGCCTCCACAATGAACCACGGCAGGAACAAAAGGACGAGCTGGGTAATCGATGGTTTCAACACTAGAAATTCAACAAAATCTGATCTTTGTTAGCCTTACACATGTATAAAATCACTTTCGTTTTCTTTAAAAGGCACAATAAACAGAATGTGCAGCAGGTCTCACAACGTTTCGTTCAATGCCGAGTTTTATCATGTTATGATAAAGCAACACTAACTAAAACGTTGTCAGAATTCAAAACTTGCACTGAAAAATGTCTCTCTTTAATCATTTTCTCAGTCAATATTTCCGTCCTTCCTCTTAATTCCATTCTCAAATCACTCTGGGGCGAGAAAAGTAGAGAAGGCCAAACGACCATTCTTAAGGGTAAGGGGTAAAGGGGAGTTTTCGGTAGCAGAGTAGAAATAGTGGTAATAATAATAGTTGTAGCAAATGTAAGGAGACCTGTAGCAAATATTAGGAGACTTGTAATAAATATTAGGAAACTTGAAGCAAATGTTAGGAGACTTGTAGCAAGCGTTAGGAAACTTTTGTATCAGTTATTAAGAAACTAGCAGTAAATGTTAGGAGACTTGTAGCAAGCGTTAGGAAACTTGTATCAGTTATTAAGAAACTAGCAGTAAATGTTAGGAGACTTGTAGCAAGCGTTAGGAAACTTGTATCAGTTATTAAGAAACTAGCAGTAAATGTTAGGAGACTTGTAGCAAGCGTTAGGAAACTTGTATCAGTTATTAAGAAACTAGCAGTAAATGTTAGGAGACTTGTAGCAAGCGTTAGGAAACTTGTATCAGTTATTAAGAAACTAGCAGTAAATGTTAGGAGACTTGTAGCAAGCGTTAGGAAACTTGTATCAGTTATTAAGAAACTAGCAGTAAATGTTAGGAGACTTGTAGCAAGCGTTAGGAAACTTGTATCAGTTATTAAGAAACTAGCAGTAAATGTTAGGAGACTTGTAGCAAGCGTTAGGAAACTTGTATCAGTTATTAAGAAACTAGCAGTAAATGTTAGGAGACTTGTAGCAAGCGTTAGGAAACTTGTATCAGTTATTAAGAAACTAGCAGTAAATGTTAGGAGACTTGTAGCAAGCGTTAGGAAACTTGTATCAGTTATTAAGAAACTAGCAGTAAATGTTAGGAGACTTGTAGCAAGCGTTAGGAAACTTGTATCAGTTATTAAGAAACTAGCAGTAAATGTTAGGAGACTTGTAGCAAGCGTTAGGAAACTTGTATCAGTTATTAAGAAACTAGCAGTAAATGTTAGGAGACTTGTAGCAAGCGTTAGGAAACTTGTATCAGTTATTAAGAAACTAGCAGTAAATGTTAGGAGACTTGTAGCAAGCGTTAGGAAACTTGTATCAGTTATTAAGAAACTAGCAGTAAATGTTAGGAGACTTGTAGCAAGCGTTAGGAAACTTGTATCAGTTATTAAGAAACTAGCAGTAAATGTTAGGAGACTTGTAGCAAGCGTTAGGAAACTTGTATCAGTTATTAAGAAACTAGCAGTAAATGTTAGGAGACTTGTAGCAAGCGTTAGGAAACTTGTATCAGTTATTAAGAAACTAGCAGTAAATGTTAGGAGACTTGTAGCAAGCGTTAGGAAACTTGTATCAGTTATTAAGAAACTAGCAGTAAATGTTAGGAGACTTGTAGCAAGCGTTAGGAAACTTGTATCAGTTATTAAGAAACTAGCAGTAAATGTTAGGAGACTTGTAACAAGCGTTAGGAAACTTGTATCAGTTATTAAGAAACTAGCAGTAAATGTTAGGAGACTTGTAGCAAGCGTTAGGAAACTTGTATCAGTTATTAAGAAACTAGCAGTAAATGTTAGGAGACTTGTAGCAAGCGTTAGGAAACTTGTATCGGTTATTAAGAAACTAGCAGTAAATGTTAGGAGACTTGTAGCAAGCGTTAGGAAACTTGTATCGGTTATTAAGAAACTAGCAGTAAATGTTAGGAGACTTGTAGCAAGCGTTAGGAAACTTGTATCAGTTATTAAGAAACTAGCAGTAAATGTTAGGAGACTTGTAGCAAGCGTTAGGAAACTTGTATCAGTTATTTAGAAACTAGCAGTAAATGTTAGGAGACTTGTAGCAAGCGTTAGGAAACTTGTATCAGTTATTAAGAAACTAGCAGTAAATGTTAGGAGACTTGTAGCAAGCGTTAGGAAACTTGTATCAGTTATTAAGAAACTAGCAGTAAATGTTAGGAGACTTGTAACAAGCGTTAGGAAACTTGTATCAGTTATTAAGAAACTAGCAGTAAATGTTAGGAGACTTGTAGCAAGCGTTAGGAAACTTGTATCAGTTATTAAGAAACTAGCAGTAAATGTTAGGAGACTTGTAGCAAGCGTTAGGAAACTTGTATCAGTTATTAAGAAACTAGCAGTAAATGTTAGGAGACTTGTAGCAAGCGTTAGGAAACTTGTATCAGTTATTAAGAAACTAGCAGTAAATGTTAGGAGACTTGTAGCAAGCGTTAGGAAACTTGTATCAGTTATTAAGAAACTAGCAGTAAATGTTAGGAGACTTGTAGCAAGCGTTAGGAAACTTGTATCAGTTTTTAAGAAACTAGCAGTAAATGTTAGGAGACTTGTAGCAAGCGTTAGGAAACTTGTATCAGTTATTAAGAAACTATCAGTAAATGTTAGGAGACTTGTAGCAAGCGTTAGGAAACTTGTATCAGTTATTAAGAAACTAGCAGTAAATGTTAGGAGACTTGTAGCAAGCGTTAGGAAACTTGTATCAGTTATTAAGAAACTAGCAGTAAATGTTAGGAGACTTGTAGCAAGCGTTAGGAAACTTGTATCAGTTATTAAGAAACTAACAGTAAATGTTAGGAGACTTGTAGCAAGCGTTAGGAAACTTGTATCAGTTATTAAGAAACTAGCAGTAAATGTTAGGAGACTTGTAGCAAGCGTTAGGAAACTTGTATCAGTTATTAAGAAACTAGCAGTAAATGTTAGGAGACTTGTAGCAAGCGTTAGGAAACTTGTATCAGTTATTAAGAAACTAGCAGTAAATGTTAGGAGACTTGTAGCAAGCGTTAGGAAACTTGTATCAGTTATTAAGAAACTAGCAGTAAATGTTAGGAGACATGTAGCAAGCGTTAGGAAACTTGTATCAGTTATTAAGAAACTAGCAGTAAATGTTAGGAGACTTGTAGCAAGCGTTAGGAAACTTGTATCAGTTATTAAGAAACTAGCAGTAAATGTTAGGAGACTTGTAGCAAGCGTTTGGAAACTTGTATCAGTTATTAAGAAACTAGCAGTAAATGTTAGGAGACTTGTAGCAAGCGTTAGGAAACTTGTATCAGTTATTAAGAAACTAGCAGTAAATGTTAGGAGACTTGTAGCAAGCGTTAGGAAACTTGTATCAGTTATTAAGAAACTAGCAGTAAATGTTAGGAGACTTGTAGCAAGCGTTAGGAAACTTGTATCAGTTATTAAGAAACTAGCAGTAAATGTTAGGAGACTTGTAGCAAGCGTTAGGAAACTTGTATCAGTTATTAAGAAACTAGCAGTAAATGTTAGGAGACTTGTAGCAAGCGTTAGGAAACTTGTATCAGTTATTAAGAAACTAGCAGTAAATGTTAGGAGACTTGTAGCAAGCGTTAGGAAACTTGTATCAGTTATTAAGAAACTAGCAGTAAATGTTAGGAGACTTGTAGCAAGCGTTAGGAAACTTGTATCAGTTATTAAGAAACTAGCAGTAAATGTTAGGAGACTTGTAGCAAGCGTTAGGAAACTTGTATCAGTTATTAAGAAACTAGCAGTAAATGTTAGGAGACTTGTAGCAAGCGTTAGGAAACTTGTATCAGTTATTAAGAAACTAGCAGTAAATGTTAGGAGACTTGTAGCAAGCGTTAGGAAACTTGTATCAGTTATTAAGAAACTAGCAGTAAATGTTAGGAGACTTGTAGCAGGCGTTAGGAAACTTGTATCAGTTATTAAGAAACTAGCAGTAAATGTTAGGAGACTTGTAGCAAGCGTTAGGAAACTTGTATCAGTTATTAAGAAACTAGCAGTAAATGTTAGGAGACTTGTAGCAAGCGTTAGGAAACTTGTATCAGTTATTAAGAAACTAGCAGTAAATGTTAGGAGACTTGTCTGCTCGTATACACGTCTCTTGGGATGTGAATCAATAGCTTTAACCAACAATTTTATCCTGAGGCTCCAGTATCTGTTTTCTTTCTATTTCTCTGCCTGTTTTATTACATGCATGCATATTTCTAATTATATTTACATTTGTAAGAAAAAAACTGTATATTTTTTGACAAATATTCTTCGGTAAATCAATTTAATAATTAAAGACTATTTTTATGAGAATCATCGCCGACTGAATAATCTCACGTTTATGTTGAAAAACTCACACCCTGGAACATTTGGGTGTGAGTTTTGACCCATAAAAGTTCTCAGGTGAAAGTGGTTCCCTCGATGAATTTCAGCATGGAACGTCTGCTAGGTAGTTTCAGACACAAAAGTTCCATTATGGAAAGTGTGATTAGTTGATTTTCCCATTTAATGTCGTAAAACGGGTTTTTGTTGCATTTAAAACATTTCCCGCAACTATAATCATGTGCCTCCTCAACACCAGGAAAGTCACTGTTCCCAGATTAAACAAAACTTTAATTTTAAGAATCCAGTAATTAATTACCTCAGGTTTCCGCATTGCTAGACAGATGAATATTAGATCATCAGCGGTCTCTGTCATAGCTCAAAAATGGTCATTGTCTTGGAGGTTATTGAGAAATGGCTTTTTGAATATGAATATGTCATTGTTGGAAAAGATGTAGAGGTCAGTGGAGGAAAACCTATAGCATGGATAGTTTGGTAGTTGGGGGTACCAGCACACCTCCACAATACAAACACACCACAGAAGAATCAGGCGTGTATAACATGGAGGGCACTGCAATGGATCAGAGAATACCTGACAAAAAGGCAATAACGAGTCATGGTACGTGAAGAGGTATCACAGTGGGCGCCTGGGACGAGCGGGGTCCCACAGGGGTCAGTTCAAGGACCAGTGCTATTTTTGATATATGTGAATGACATGATGGAAGGGTTAGGCTCTGAAGTGTCCCTGCTCGCAGATGATGTGAAGTTGATGAGAAGAATTAAATCGGATGAGGATCAGGCAGGACTACAAAGAGACCTGGACAGAATGGACATGTGGTCCAGAAACTGGCTTCTTGAATTCAACCTTGCCAAATGCAAAGTCATGAAGATTGGGGAAGGGCAAAGAAGACCGCAGACAGAGTATAGGCTAGGTGGACAAAGACTGGAAACCTCTCTCAAGGAGAAAGATCTTGGGGTGGCCATAACGCCGAGCACGTCTCCGGAGGCACATATCAACGCGAATAGCGTTCCTATACCTTAATAAGAAATCGTTCAAGACACTGTACACTGTGTACGTCAGGCCCATACTGGAGTATGCAGCACCAGTTTGGAACCCACACATGGTCAAGCACGTCAAGAAATTAGAGAAAGTACAAAGGTTTGCAACAAGGCTAGTTCCAGAGCTCAGGGGAATGTCCTACGATGAGAGGTTGGGGGAAATCGGAATGACGACACTGGAGGACAGAAGGGTTAGTTAGTAAATTAAAAAAATCTTGGAATCATTAACAATCGTGTCGTAACTGGAGAATGTTTCGTCTGGTCGGCTTCACATTGTTACCACTGGAATGGTTTCCTGAAAATAAGATCTACACTGCCACTGGGCGGCAAAAGTCACAATTTCCCAATTCTATTAAATAAATAGTGTGGAAATTTTTTATAATTTTCCTGTAATTTGAAGGGATAATAGTGTTTATATAATATTATTGATGTGTATCTTTAATGTATCTTACGGTAATCAACTAATTAAGTAAAATTTAATTGTTATATTAGAAAAATTAATATACAAATAAAGAAAATGTATTACACACCTGGAAATATCACTGGATTTAATTAACTGTTTGTGTAAAAGATAAACTTTTAGTGACGGGAAGCCGGAATATAGCGTAGTGTGTATATTGTACTAATGAGAGGTCTGTCTACCTGGAGTTTACCTGGAAGGCATTCTGGGGATCAACGTCCCCCGCGGCCCGGTCCACGACCAGACCTCTCGGTGGATCAGGGCCTAATCAGCGAGGCTGTTACTGCTGGCCGCACGTAGTCCAACGTAAGAACCACAGCCCGGCTGATGCGGTACTGACTTTACCAGGGGTCTATTGGTAATTCCCCTTATGGCTGGTGGGAGGCTGTTGAACAGTCTTGGGTCACGGATACTTACTGTCTTTTCTCTTAGTGTATTAATGACGCCCCTACTTTTCATCGGGGTATGTTGTATCACCTGCCAAGTCTTTTGCTTTCGTAAGGAATGATTTGTGTGTGCAGATTAGGGACCAGTCCCTCTAAGATTTTCCAGGTGTAGATTATGATGCATCTTTCTCGCCTGCGTTCCAGTGAGTACAAGTCAAGTGCTTCCAAGTGTTCCCAGTAGTTAAGGTGTTTGATGGAACTTATATGTGCAGTAAAGGTTTCTTGTACATTGTCTACATTTGCAATTTCACTTGCCTTAAATGGAGAGAACAAGTGATTTAAAAAGGATCACCACTGGTTTAGCATCTCTTGTCTTGAATGTTCTCATTATCCGTCCTATCAGTTTCCTCGCAGATGTGATAGTGGCACTGTTGTGATCCTTGAAGGTGTGATCCTCAGACATTACCAATCCCAGGTGGTACTGTCTGAGGATCATTACTTTTCCGCTCTATTGCGTGATTAGAGTTTGTAGTATACTCAGTCCTATTATTTCCTCCATTTTTCCATAACGGAGTAGTTGGAATTTATCTTCATTGAAAATCATATTGTTCTCTGTTGTCCACTGGAAAACTTGGTAGTGTAATTAATCGCGGATCATCGGGGCCGACAGAAACATTATCGATCGAATTTTACAGTGATAGAATAAAGGAAGTGAAAGTGTATGTGGGAGTGTTCAGATATATAGTGTATCTTCATCATAAAGATAATAAAGATGTGGGAGTGTTCAGATATATAGTGTATCTTCATCATAAAGATAATAAAGTGTATGTGGGAGTGTTCAGATATATAGTGCATCTTCATCATAAAGATAATAAAGTGTATGTGGGAGTGTTCAGATATATAGTGTATCTTCATCATAAAGATAATAAAGTGTATGTGGGAGTGTTCAGATATATAGTGCATCTTCATCATAAAGATAATAAAGTGTATGTGGGAGTGTTCAGATATATAGTGTATCTTCATCATAAAGATAATAAAGTGTATGTGGGAGTGTTCAGATATATAGTGCATCTTCATCATAAAGATAATAAAGTGTATGTGGGAGTGTTCAGATATATAGTGCATCTTCATCATAAAGATAATAAAGTGTATGTGGGAGTGTTCAGATATATAGTGTATCTTCATCATAAAGATAATAAAGTGTATGTGGGAGTGTTCAGATATATAGTGCATCTTCATCATAAAGATAATAAAGTGTATGTGGGAGTGTTCAGATATATAGTGTATCTTCATCATAAAGATAATAAAGTGTATGTGGGAGTGTTCAGATATATAGTGTATCTTCATCATAAAGATAATAAAGATGAAAAATAAGACGCGGTGTTAACGGGACGAGGAATTGTATCAACCTAAATTAGCTTCCTTATATGCGTGGTATAAAACCACATGAAAGGTAAGGTAGCTAGTTATTGGCTAATATTAGTGTACCTTCTTGTAGGAAGGTGTTAGGATATATCACCAAGACCATAACTTGGTAAGTGAGATATATTCTTGATGTCAAAAAACAATGTAATTAATATTTTGATTTACTGTAAAAAATATTCATACACAAGTCACTTAATAATTTTCATACAGTCCACACATAATTTGCCAGTGTTACTGGCTTAAATTTTCATAATATGTAGGAACCATAAGTTCCTAATCAAAGGACCATATGGACCTTAGTTTAGGACCATATGGTTCCTAATGAGTCGGGGAGCTGAGATGGTGGGCATTAAAGAGTACATTATTATAACAGTGTCTCTAAGACCAACATGACTCCATGATGCATCAATACCAGTAAGGTAATATTTATTTAGATGTGTCAGAGTTCTCTCCAGTTATGTGGATGAAAGGTTAATCCAAGATTGTACTGGTAAATATTATGTGGGTGAAAGGTTAATCCAAGATTGTACTGGTAAAAATTGTGGATGAAAGGTTAATTCAAGATTGTACTGGTAAATATTATGTGGGTGAAAGGTTAATTCAAGATTGTACTGGTAAAAATTATGTGGATGAAAGGTTAATTCAAGATTGTACTGGTAAAAATTATGTGGGTGAAAGGTTAATCCAAGATTGTACTGGTAAAAATTATGTGGATGAAAGGTTAATTCAAGATTGTACTGGTAAAAATTATGTGGGTGAAAGGTTAATTCAAGATTGTACTGGTAAAAATTATGTGGGTGAAAGGTTAATTCAAGATTGTACTGGTAAAAATTATGTGGATGAAAGGTTAATTCAAGATTGTACTGGTAAAAATTATGTGGATGAAAGGTTAATTCAAGATTGTACTGGTAAAAATTATGTGGATGAAAGGTTAATTCAAGATTGTACTGGTAAAAATTATGTGGGTGAAAGGTTAATTCAAGATTGTACTGGTAAAAATTATGTGGATGAAAGGTTAATTCAAGATTGTACTGGTAAAAATTCACACACATAATTTCTCACAAATAGTGACATGAATATTTTATTAATTATGGAAAGCATCTTTTGATTGGCATTAAATATTATTGTTGCTTTGTATAATAAGAATGATAACTCGATATTTAGTCAGAATAGATACAAATTTAAATTTTTACATAAATTATTAAAAAAATAGAAATCATTAGAATCAGATCAATTACTCGAGAATGACTTTTCTAATTAACTTCAAACTTTTCCCATTAATGGATTTATTTTAACACAGTTTGTCACTCACACTGAACCATGTCAAATTTTAATTTGATAATTTTAACAAGCAAATTGTTTCTGATGTTTTAAGTGGTAAATGACTCTTCCGATCAGCGTCATCATAATTTTTTATGAATTTTAATCCGTATGGAAGCCAATTTATTTTTCTTTATTTTTGGAAATTTTGTCAAATTTGTGTTGTTGTTTTTCTTTAAATAAAAGTAAAATATCTTTCTTATTGGATGTCTTTTACGATCAGTTTCAAACCCTAAATATTTGTCTTCCTTTAAAAGAAGGATTATTTTATTTATTTTAATCCTAATGGATGCCATTTTTTTTATTTTCATTTTTGAAAATCTTATCAAATTTCTTTTGATTTCTCCAAAAATAAAAATATTTTTTCTTAAAGAATTTTTTTAAATGTAAATGCAAAAAAAATGGATAGAAATAAAATTCCGTGATTTAATGGCGTTTTTAAATTAACAAGGAAATACTTTCATATGTTTAGGAATAATATCGTAAACATTTTCGTTTCTTTCATTATAAATATTATATTATTACTGGAAAAGCCATATTCACTCAGCTACAAGATTTCAACGCATGTTTAATTTATCTTTGGCAAAGATTCTTGGGAATCTTTGCATGTCTGGACGACCTCTGTATAAGAACATGAGAACATAAGAAGGAACACTGCAACAGGTCTACTGAGTCATACGAAGCAGGTCCATGCCCCCCCCTCGGCTTAGAACAATGACCACTTAGTCAGGTCACTTCCACTTAAGGAAGCAGCACGGCACCAGACCTGGTAGTACAAGCTAGTCAGGTCCAACTCATACCCACCCACACCCACTCATGTATTTACCCAACATTTTTTAAAACTACACAAGGTCATAGCTTCTATGACGGTACTCGGGAGTTTGTTCCACTCATCCACAACTCTATTACCAAACCAGTACTTTCCTATATCCTTCCTGAATCTGAATTTTTCCAGCTTGAAACCATTGCTGCGAGCCCTGTCTTGGTTGGATATTTTCAGCACGCTAATTGCATCCCCTTTATTTATTCCTGTTTTCCATTTATACACCTCGATCATATCCCCCCTAATTCTACGCCTTTCGAGAGAATGCAGATTCAGGGCCCTAAGTCTATCCTCATAGGGAAGGTTTCTGATACATGGGATCAACTTTGTCATCCTCCTCTGTACGTTTTCCAGAGCATTTATATCCATTCTGTAATACGGTGACCAGAACTGAGCAGCATAATCTAAATGAGGCCTAACCAAGGATATATAGAGTTGAACAACCTGAGGACTTCTATTATTTATACTTCTAGATATGAAGCCAAGGATTCTTTTAGCTTTAATGCGAACACTTATGCACTGTTGTCTTGGTTTCAGATTACTGCTAACCAGAACTCCTAAATCCTTTTCGCAATCAGTAGTATTAAGATCTACGCTACTCAGTTTATAAGTGGCATGGTTATTGTCCTGTCCAACATTTAGAACTTTGCATTTGTCTATATTAAACTGCATCTGCCACTTCGACCACTGCATCAGTCTATTCAAATCATCCAGGAGTGCACTATTGTCCTCAACAGAATGAATTGGACGGATTATTTTGGTGTCATCAGCAAATTCCCATAATTCTTCCCGCCGTGGGATTGTTGGAGAAAGCTTCTTTGATCAGACATTTTGCTCCTTTTAACCTCCAAATACTATAGTAAATAAGCAAAGGATCCTAATGGAAATAAGTCACTCTAACCTTTTTGGGTTATGCTAGGTTCTTGACACATATACTGCTGTGTTTGATAATCTATGTAACTGTATTTGTGTTAACCTGAATAAACTTACTTATAACTAATTACATTATTTGAACCCATGATACTGGTGATTGGTTCTTGATCCAAGAAACCAGACATATCTTTCCCTTGCTTGAATCGAATTTTAATGCCTCCCATTCCACAGGTGCTATATGACCCGTAAGCATTTAGCGCTTTTATCTGATAATATAATTCTGAACGTTATCAATGTACAGTGACAGATACAACGTAAGTTTTAAAGTCAATTTGAGCTATAAAGTTGTTCAGTTATCTATCATGTTTACCTTCAGTTTTCTGTTTCATTATTCTCAACCGTCTATATTTGTAATATAATAAATGATCTTGCCAGTCGAGTGGAAAAATACTGAAGAACTTCTTGTCTTAACAAATCAGTATTGTTAGTAATTACTAACTTGTATTAATGTTGGTAGAATTACCGACAATATGTAAAGTAAAAGGACACAGGTGCAACTAATGTGACATTTTATTATGCCAACGTTTCGCTTGATAAAGCTCCTGGAGAGGAGCGAAACGTTGCCACAATAAAATGTAACATTAGTTGCACCTGTGTCCTTTTAATTACTAAGTTGTGGAATTGATCAAACGTCGTCGATGACAGATTAACCAACCTGTTCTGTAGAAGCTATTTCGGTAACACCTGTTTACTGATGCACTTCCGTAGAAACACAAACTTAATGACGCTGTTTGGGTTTTAAGAACATATCTGTAAGAGAAACAGCAGAGGCAGAGGAAGGAAAATGTCTAGAGAATTGGGATAAGAATTATTATGTGGTATTCATATTATGCAAAAATATCGAGAACAAGCGATACAAGATGCACAACAACTGGGGGAGTTGAATATTAGCTCTTGGCCTTTCGTGTTGCAATCAATACATCATAAGGAGCTACCAACCAGTACCAAGTGCCCCAGGCATACCAACCAGTACTAAGTTCCTCAGGCATACCAACCAGTACCAAGTTCCCCAGGCATACCAACCAGTACTAAGTTCCTAAGGCATACCAACCAGTACCAAATGCCCCAGGCATACCAACCAGTACTAAGTTCCTCAGGCATACCAACCAGTACTAAGTTCCTAAGGCATACCAACCAGTACCAAATGCCCCAGGCATACCAACCAGTACCAAGTTCCCCAGGCATACCAACCAGTACCAAGTGCCCCAGGCATACCAACCAGTACTAAGTTCCTCAGGCATACCAACCAGTACTAAGTTCCTAAGGCATACCAACCAGTACCAAATGCCCCAGGCATACCAACCAGTACCAAGTTCCCCAGGCATACCAACCAGTACCAAGTGCCCCAGGCATACCAACCAGTACTAAGTTCCTCAGGCATACCAACCAGTACTAAGTTCCTAAGGCATACCAACCAGTACCAAATGCCCCAGGCATACCAACCACAGGTACCACAAGGATTTCATTTGTACCTGAGTTCTTAATTTAAATAATGGAATGGAAGGAGATTTAAACTCTTGTCCAGAACTATAAAAATTCAGCTACCAGAGTTGTAAATAAGATAATTATCCAGCCAGCACTTCTACGTCATAGTTACATCAGTTGCACATGTCTGCCACGCTACCGTTTTATTTCCCACAATCCCACATTTATTCTCATAAACCTCAAAGTTATTTACAGTAGCCTCTAAACCGAAGATATGTCATAATGAACGATAGATAAAGAATAAAAGAAGAATGAAGGAAGACTGACAATGGAGCAGCGAGTAGCCAGCTCAGCGCAATAACCAAACAACCACCAGAGTTCTAAATAAGTTTATTTTACAACCAACACTTTTGTGACTTAGTTTCGTCAGTGGTCTATAAAAACAGAAGAATGGACAGGGAATCGAACTGCGTGTGGCAAGTTCACTGCTGTGCTATTCAATCATAAATGTTTTAATTGGATCAGTTTACAAAGAGCACTTCAACAGCGAGGAAACAAGCTCCTGGACCCGCTGTTGATTATGTGGGGAATATTTTTTCTTAACCTTATTCTTTAGGCACACACCTGGAGTCTTAGTCGATTTATATTGGTATTGGTTACAGCCCCTATCATCAACTAACAAAGATGTTCCTACAGACAAATACAAGGAATGTTCCCATCGGTAGTCCTTAATAATTCAGTAGAATGTTGGTGAATCGAAAATGGTGAGTGAAGAAGCGAGCCGAGTCAGTCTGGAGACGTGAATGGGGGGAGGTAGTAGCTCTTCTGACTTGTTCGTCTACTGCTTGACGTGTTGGACTTGTAAGGTGAGATTGCGAGAAAGAGAGAAAGAGAGAGGGGGGTTTAACAGACAAGCAGAGCAGCATAGACACAAAACTGCATTCACCTATTAATATGAAAATTCACGTCTGGTACAGAGGCAAAGTGTTGTTGGCTAAGATACTAGAGTAGCGGCTCATAGTGTTACATGAAGCATTTAACTTTGTTCTTACAATGTATATAATCGTCAATTAGTCCGAAAGCAGTTTTAGGGGTTTCCTCACACGGTATTCATGATTTTGAGGGTTTGAATTCTTTCAAGTTTACTTAAATACAGAAAAAAATACAAGATTACAGAATCCTTATTACGAGGCATCGTACGATAACAAATACATACTGCTTGTCAGAAGTCTACTTTTTTTTTCTAACTCCGATTCTGAATAACTCCAAATTTTCAATGCTGGTGTACCTTACCTGCAAAAAGATTCAGAAATATATCAGGCAGAGCAGGTGCCACAAAGTTCAGACTTACATCGGGCAATGCAGGTGCCACAAAGTTCAGACTTATATCAGGCAGTGTAGGTGCCACAAAGTTCAGATTTATATCAGGCAGTGCAGGTGCCACAAAGTTCAGACTTATATCAGGCAGTGCAGGTGCCATAAAGTTCAGACTTATATCAGGCAGTGTAGGTGCCACAAAGTTCAGATTTATATCAGGCAGTGCAGGTGCCACAAAGTTCAGACTTACATCGGGCAATGCAGGTGCCACAAAGTTCAGACTTATATCAGGCAGTGCAGGTGCCATAAAGTTCAGACTTATATCAGGCAGTGTAGGTGCCACAAAGTTCAGATTTATATCAGGCAGTGCAGGTGCCACAAAGTTCAGACTTACATCGGGCAATGCAGGTGCCACAAAGTTCAGACTTATATCAGGCAGTGCAGGTGCCATAAAGTTCAGACTTATATCAGGCAGTGTAGGTGCCACAAAGTTCAGATTTATATCAGGCAGTGCAGGTGCCACAAAGTTCAGACTTACATCGGGCAATGCAGGTGCCACAAAGTTCAGACTTATATCAGGCAGTGCAGGTGCCATAAAGTTCAGACTTATATCAGGCAGTGTAGGTGCCACAAAGTTCAGATTTATATCAGGCAGTGCAGGTGCCACAAAGTTCAGACTTACATCGGGCAATGCAGGTGCCACAAAGTTCAGACTTATATCAGGCAGTGCAGGTGCCATAAAGTTCAGACTTATATCAGGCAGTGTAGGTGCCACAAAGTTCAGATTTATATCAGGCAGTGCAGGTGCCACAAAGTTCAGACTTACATCAGGCAGTGCAGGTGCCACAAAGTTCAGACTTATATCAGGCAGTGCAGGTGCCACAAAGTTCAGACTTACATCGGGCAATGCAGGTGCCACAAAGTTCAGACTTATATCAGGCAGTGCAGGTGCCACAAAGTCAGTTTTATAGACCAAATGTGATATTGGTTTCATTGCTATAAAATGGAATCACCAGATCCACCTCAAACTCTCAACACTTGTGCGTCCTGAACATTAAAATGGTATAAAATACCGACAGGTTGTTAGGTAAGACACATATGCAACAGTTAGGTATCTTTATTGTGAAACGTTTCGCCTACACAGTAGGCTTCTTCAGTCAAGTACAGAAAAGTTGATAGAAGCAGAAGATACTTGAAGACGATGTAATCAGTCCATCACCCTTAAAGTTTTGAGGTGGTCAGTCCCTCAGTCTGGAGAAGAGCATTGTTCCATAGTATGAAACAATATGGAGAAGAAGTGACAGGATGGAGCTTTTATAGCGCCAAGAGGTGAGACGTAGGCCACTAGGAGAGGTAAGAACTCAGATGTTGAGAAGTCAGGTCCCTCTCAAATCCAGCCCCTCTCACTAGTGGAAGTTGTTGAAGTTGATTGCAGGTCTGTACCAAGATACCCTTGTGTTGCAGTGTCTGACAGATTGAACATTAAAATGGTATAAAATACCGACAGGTTGTTAGGTAAGACACATATGCAACAGTTAGGTATCTTTATTGTGAAACGTTTCGCCTACACAGTAGGCTTCTTCAGTCAAGTACAGAAAAGTTGATAGAAGCAGAAGATACTTGAAGACGATGTAATCAGTCCATCACCCTTAAAGTTTTGAGGTGGTCAGTCCCTCAGTCTGGAGAAGAGCATTGTTCCATAGTATGAAACAATATGGAGAAGAAGTGACAGGATGGAGCTTTTATAGCGCCAAGAGGTGAGACGTAGGCCACTAGGAGAGGTAAGAACTCAGATGTTGAGAAGTCAGGTCCCTCTCAAATCCAGCCCCTCTCACTAGTGGAAGTTGTTGAAGTTGATTGCAGGTCTGTACCAAGAAGCCTACTGTGTAGGCGAAACGTTTCACAATAAAGATACCTAACTGTTGCATATGTGTCTTACCTAACAACCTGTCGGTATTTTATACCATTTTAATGTTCAATCTGTCAGACACTGCAACACAAGGGTATCTTGGTACAGACCTGCAATCAACTTCAACAACTTCCACTAGTGAGAGGGGCTGGATTTGAGAGGGACCTGACTTCTCAACATCTGAGTTCTTACCTCTCCTAGTGGCCTACGTCTCACCTCTTGGCGCTATAAAAGCTCCATCCTGTCACTTCTTCTCCATATTGTTTCATACTATGGAACAATGCTCTTCTCCAGACTGAGGGACTGACCACCTCAAAACTTTAAGGGTGATGGACTGATTACATCGTCTTCAAGTATCTTCTGCTTCTATCAACTTTTCTGTACTTGACTGAAGAAGCCTACTGTGTAGGCGAAACGTTTCACAATAAAGATACCTAACTGTTGCATATGTGTCTTACCTAACAACCTGTCGGTATTTTATACCATTTTAATGTTCAATCTGTCAGACACTGCAACACAAGGGTATCTTGGTACAGACCTGCAATCAACTTCAACAACTTCCACTAGTGAGAGGGGCTGGATTTGAGAGGGACCTGACTTCTCAACATCTGAGTTCTTACCTCTCCTAGTGGCCTACGTCTCACCTCTTGGCGCTATAAAAGCTCCATCCTGTCACTTCTTCTCCATATTGTTTCATACTATGGAACAATGCTCTTCTCCAGACTGAGGGACTGACCACCTCAAAACTTTAAGGGTGATGGACTGATTACATCGTCTTCAAGTATCTTCTGCTTCTATCAACTTTTCTGTACTTGACTGAAGAAGCCTACTGTGTAGGCGAAACGTTTCACAATAAAGATACCTAACTGTTGCATATGTGTCTTACCTAACAACTTGTGCGTCCTACATTTTACTGGACTGTCTTGATGTTAATTCGGTAACCTTATTAAAAATTGTGACATTATTATATATCCTCCAACTTACGATTATCTATTCTGAACGACTCTAAGTTTTACACACTTCTAGGCTGTTTTGATGCTTGTAAAGCAACATACATATAAAAGTTAGGATTATTAGTTTATGCGCAATAAGCGGAGAATGTCTCATCTGATATAATAATAATAATAATAATAATAATAATAATAATAATAATATTATTATTATTATTATTATTATCATTATTATTATTATTATTATTATCATTATTATTATTATTATTATTATTATTATTATTATTATTATTATTAAGCAGTGTAATCCCCAAGTTGACAATTTTGTTACACAAATTGAAAAATTGGTTTCTGTATAATAATTGCAAAATACTTATTCTAACTGTACGTAAAATTTCGAATAAGGTGTATTTTATTTAAAGTGTTTTGGACTGTACAAGTTTTGTTTGCTAAATTCATTAAATAAATTAAGATAAGAATGTTTTTTGATACCGACTTCAAATTTAATGTTGCTGAGTCTTATTTAACGAAGATTAAGATACTTAGGACTTTTTAGGTTCTAATTTGATAATATTTTATTATAAAAATTTAGTGTTTCATACTTTTCCTTCTGTAATATTAATAAATTTGGGTATTAATCTGACAAAAAAAATGGATATTTGTATTGTCTTAAAAATGACTTACATGATTTTTTAGAGAGATTATTTTAATGCTTATCAAACATCATCAAAAAAATTAGACGTTTAACAATAGATTCTGATATTTCTGTGAGTTTTATAAGTCATTATATTCCACTAAATATCAGTCCATCTTAGTGCAAAATGTTGTCATTCTGTAGAACGGAGACCAGAAATGAGCTGCATAATTTAAGTGAGGTCTTGTTAATGATGTATAGAGCTGTAGTATAACCTCTGAACTCTTATTGCATATACTTTTTGATATAAATCCTACCAATCTGTTAGCCTTATTACACGCACTCGGGCACTTCTCTCCTGGCTTTAGGTTGCTGCTTACCATAATTTCTGTAATGTCAAATTCCGTATTATTCAGAGTGTAAGTGCAAGGCATATTCATATTCGCAAGCATGATGACCTGGCACTTAACTACATTGAACTGCATATGCTACTTTAATGATAACGATATTAGCTTGCCCAAATCCTCCTGAAGTTTAGCGGCATCTTCCTCTAAATCTCTTATTCCGCCTGCTTTTTAGTCGTCAGTAAATTTGGTTGTATCACTTAGCATTCCCGCATCAAGGTCATTAATACTTATCACTAACAACAATGGGCCTAAAACTGATCCTTATGGGATGCCACATGTGACTGATCCTCACTCAGATTTTACAATATTTATGCATACTCTCTGCTTCCCGTTAGTTAGCCTCGTTCCATGAAAGGACTTTTTCCCTAATATTACGAGCAACCACCTTTTTTAACAATATTTTGTGTATCACTCTATCAAGAGCTGTTATTGGCGTACGCCTCAGGGGATGTGCTTGGTATGATACTCACCCCAAGAACATTTTTCCATGAGTGCGGTTTGCAGTCTTTGACCTTCGTATGCGATATTCTTTGTCCTTTCCCACTTCTGAATCAATCCCTACCGTCATATTACTCACATATACGAGAAACAGCACCGGCCCCAGGACTGACCCTAGTGGAACCACACTCTACCGACACATTCGCCTGCTCTGAGATCTCGCTATGTACCATCCCTAGTTATTTCCTTCCTGATACATTCAAGTGCTTTTCTTGCTATTCCTGCCTACTTCTCTGGATTTTTCACCAATCTCTTTTGCCGAGCAGTGTCGAACGCTTTCTCACAAGAAGATGCGGTCTACTCTTCCCTCTTTGTCCTGATTTACTTCTGTTACCTTGTTGTAGAACTCCGGTAGGTTTTTGGTGCAGGATTTCTCATAACTGAAGCAGTGCTGGTTGTCCTGTTTGATCTCATTCCTTTCTAGGTGTTCCACAGCTCTTCTGATAATCTTCATGACTTTACATATTATACAAGTCAGTGACAATAGGGACTGCATTTGCTGTCTTCCATACCTCAAGTAGTTGCTTTGTTTCGATAGATTTGTTGATTGTTGTTAGCTGCATCCACAGTATCTCTGTTTCCTCTCTCAGGACCTATGGGGAAATATTATCTGGGCCCACCGCATTCGAGGTATCTAGTTTACATAGCAGTTTCGTCACCTTCTCCTCCTCGGTTGTGTGTAGTGCGTCCAGCACTTTCTGTTGTACTCTACCACCTCAGTTTGCTGGAAGCCTCTCTGTCCCCACTGAGAAAACCTCCTTAAATCTCTTACTGAGCTCTTCATATACTTCCTGGTAATTTCCCTCCTTCCCTCAGCCTGATTACCTAGTTCTTGAATGTTTTATATCCTCTTGATAAGACTATAACAACTTTGGGTCAGATTCAGCTATCGATGCTATATCATTCTTAAATTGCCGCTGGGCTTCCCTCAATATCCATACATATTCTATTCTGGCTCTTCTGCTCAGCTCTTTGTATTCCCGAGTCCTTTGTCTTCTATACTTCTTCCATGATCTAGCACAATTGGCTTTGGCCTCTCTGCACCTCCCGGTAAACCATAGGCTCACTCTAGTTTTCACATTGCTTCTTTACCCTTAGGTACAAACTTCTGCTTTGCCTCCCTGCATTTTGTGCTCACGTGTTCCATCATTTAATTTAATGTCTTTTCTCTACTTGTAACCTCCAGTCTGAAGTCTTCTTATGTAGTCATCTGCTTTCTCTCTGCCCAGTCCTCCCATTTCTTCAAAACTCCACTGGTTTTTGATGAGCAATGCAACTTCTCCTTTCCCTCTATTCCCTGCGAACAGGGACACTTCTGAGTCTATCCCTTTCGTCATGTCATTCCCATATACCAAAAACAGCACTGGTCCTAAGACCCGGCTTGTCACAGGCGCCCACTCTGACACCTCGTCACGTTGTTGCCTCTGTCAGGTTTTCTCTGATCCATTTCTCTGATCCCTTCCTGTTATGTGTGTCTGATCCTGTAGCTTTTGCACTTATCTCTTGAATGTAGTTTGTACACAATAAACGTGTGTGTGTATGTGTGTTTACTCACCTAATTGTGACAGCAGGGGTCGATTCACAGAACCTGGCCCCACCTCTTCGCTGGTCACTCCTAAGTTCACTCTCTCCCTGTTCCATGAGCTTTATCATATATCTGTGTATCTGCGTTGTGTGTGTGTGTGTGTGTGTGTGTGTGTGTTTGTGTGTGCGTACTCACCTAATTGTGATTTCAAGGGTCGAGTGACAGCTGTGTGTGTGTGTGTGTGTGTGTGTATTCACCTATTTGTACTCACCTACTTATGGTTGCAGGGGTCGAGACTCAGTTCCTGTCCCCGCCCCTTCACTGACCGCTACTAGGGCCTCTCTCTCCCTGCTCCATGAGCTTTATCATACCTCGTCTTAAAACTATGTACGGTTCCTGCCCCCACCACCTCACTTTCCAGACTATTCCACTTCCTGACAACTCGGTGACTGCAGAAAAACTTCCAAACATCCCTTTGACTCATCTGAATCTTCAACTGTGTGTGTGTGTGTGTGTGTGTGTGTACTCACCTAGTTGAGATTGCTGAGGTTGGGTCCTAGCTCCTGGCCCCGCCTCTTCACTGGTCGCTACTAGGTCACTCTCCCTGAAACCTGAGCCTTATCATACCTCGTCTTAAAGCTATGTATGGATCCTGCCTCCACTACATCACTTCCCAAACTGTTCCACTTCCTGACTACTCTGTGGCTGAAGAAATACTTCCTAACATCCCTGTGATGTATCTGTGTTTTCTTCAACTTCCAACTGTGTCCCCTTGCTCTGTGTCTCTCTGGAACATCCTGTCTTTGTCCACTTCGTCACTTCCTCTCAGTGTGTGTGTGTGTGTTTGTGTGTGTGTGTGTGTGTGTGTGTGTACTCACCTATTTATTTGTGGTTGCAGGGGTCAAGGCTCAGCTCCTGGCCCCGCCTCTTCACTGATCGCTACTAGGTCCTGCTCCATGAGCCATTATATGTATGGTCATACCTCGTCTTAAAGCTATGTATGGATCCTGCCTCCACTACATCACTTCCCAAACTGTTCCACTTCCTGACTACTCTGTGGCTGAAGAAATACTTCCTAACATCCCTGTGATGTATCTGTGTTTTCTTCAACTTCCAACTGTGTCCCCTTGCTCCTGTGTCCCATCTCTGGAACATCCTGTCTTTGTCCACTTCGTCACTTCCTCTCAGTGTGTGTGTGTGTGTTTGTGTGTGTGTGTGTGTGTGTGTGTGTACTCACCTATTTATTTGTGGTTCCTGCCTCAACTACCTCACTTTCCATACTGACAACTGTTGACTCATCTGAATCTTCAATTTCCAATTGTGACCCCTTGTTTCTGTGTCCCATCTCTGGAACATCCTCTCTCTGTCCACCTTATCTATTCCTCGCAATATTTTCTATATCGTTATCATGTCTCCCCTAACCTTCCTGTCCTCCAGTGTCATCAGGCCTGTTTCCCTTAACCTTTCTTCGTAGGACATTACCCTTAGCTCTGGAACTAGCCTTGTTGCAAACCTTTGCACTTTCTCTATTTTCTTGACGTGCTTGACCAGGTGTGAGTTCCAAACTGGTCCTGCATACTCCAGTATGGGCCTGATGTACAAGGTGTAAAATGTCCTGAACGATTCCTTACTGAGGCATCGGTACGCTGTTCTTAGATTTGCCAGGCGCCCATATGCTGCAGCAGTTATCTGGTTGATGTGTGCTCCCGGAGACGTGCTCGGTATTATACTCACCCCAAGATCTTTCTCCCGCTTCTGGGCACCATCAGTCAAGCCCACCTCAAACACTCAGGTGACCTTCTCTCCTGAATTTCCAACATGAATGTTAAAAACAAAAGTATGGCTTTCTTCGATGTCACAGCCCTCTTTACCAACGTTCCTACTGACGCTGCAATCAACATTTTGAGACAGAGGCTCACTGAAAACCACGACCTCCCCTTACCTCTAGATTTCATCAATCTAGTGGATCTTTTTGTTAATTTCAACTTCTTCAAGTATCAGGACAACTGTTACAAACAGTGCTTTGTGATGGCAATGGGCAGCCCGCTCAGTGCTGTGCTTGCCAACCTCTTCATGGAAAACCTAGAGACAGAGAAATTCAGCACCCTCATTCCCAACACCGTTACCTGGCTAAGATACGTTGATGATATATTGGTTTTCTATCCGAGACGTCTCAATATCCAGGCCCTTCTCAAAAAGATCAATGCAGTTGAACCATCAATAAAGTTTACACTTGAACTCGAAAACGATGGCAAACTTCCTTTCCTCGACGTTCTCCTGTGCAGATCTCCCGACAGTGACAAACTTCTCTTCAAAGTGTATAGAAAACCTACCAACAAGGACGATCTTATACACTTTTATTCACACCAAGACACCCGCACTAAGAGAGGAGTCCTCATTGGCTTCTTCTTGAGAGCTCTTCGCATCTCCAGACATTGTTTTCTAGAAGAAGAATGCACTTACATAAAACAAGCCTTTACACGTCTTCAGTTCCCATCTTTCTTCATCCGAGATTGCAGACTCAAGGCACAAGCTATCCTCAACAAACCGCCCATGGAACAGCCCCCTAAGCAGTTCACAGTGCTCCCATGTGGTGAGGTTGCCACGAATACTCGCCGGGCACTTGCTATGAGTAACATCAACGTTTCCACCATAAACACATCATCTATCAAAGACCTCACTACGAAACGCAGCCCCACACCTCTAACTTCTACAGCAGGCGTCTACACTATCCCCTGTGGATTCTGTTCCAAGAAATATGTAGGCGAGACAGGCAGAGATCTTGCAGTCTGCCTGAATGAGCATCGAAATGCCTCTAATAGAGACGATGTAAGGTACACCTGTGTCCTCCACAGAGACTCAAAGGGGCATTTGATGAACTGGAATGAGGCACAACTCTTTCTCACAGAACCAGACCTCAGACGCCGACGGTGCCTAGAAGCCTCACTAATCGCCGTCACCGACACTATAGGACGCAACACTGGAAACTACAAAATTTCAAAAACATTGGCATACATGATACTTAAGCACCACCAACCCAACTACACAGGAGTCACATGATTTCATCATCTACCCGTCCTCATCCCAACATGACATTCCTCAGGTCACGTGGGTCACTCACATCTCACTCTCCGCCTATATATATAATGTCTTTCTACCTCTGTATGTTAGAAGTGATCAAGGTCCCAGGACCGAAACGTTTTCTAATAAATATGTCATAGTGTTTGCTTAAGTGTCTTTCTAAACCAACTTGTAAGTCTATATGCTTGGCGATGGACGAGTGCTTGGCATGGACAGCTGTACATAATGGAAGCAAATTGGAGTCTCTTCACACCCAGGTTGGTCCCTCACCTTCCTTCAACCTCACTAAGGACTCCAGCTCGGTCTACGGCTACTTTGAAGGTGAATTTTAAAATCGTATAAAAAAACCGACAGGTTGATAAGTATCTACTTATCTACTTTGAAGGTACACCCATATGTATGAATTAATTTTGAAACTCAAACAAGTGATATATTATTTACAAGCATTACTATTTAATGTTCCACCGCCCCTTCCTCTCCCTTTTCTAACAAAAAGGGAAGTTGCAAGCGACTTAGGAGCAAATTACTGTGCTGAAATTATATTGCTACTCAAACTGCAGCTTGAAACTGACGCAATAAGGTTTAATTCTACTATTCATATCATTTTACTAAACACTAGAATGTGATTATTGATGTGCATTTATAGATCATAGTGTGACAGAAGACAGCATCTCTCCTGTTTACCGCTCGATACTCCCGTCTGTGTTCCCACAACATTTACTAAAAGTTCCATTGTACTTGTTTCCTTCATATATACTGTGTTAAGTACAAGGACACAAATGCAACTAATGTGACATTTTATTATGGCAACGTGTCGCTCTCCAGGCTTGAAAGAGCTCCTGGAGAGCGAAACGTTGCCAATACAAAAATGTCACATTAGTTGCATTTGTGTCCTTTTACTTAATATATTGTCGGTTATTATATATATATATATATATATATATATATATATATATATATATATATATATATATATATATATATATATATATATATATATATATATATATATATATAATGTCGTGCCGAATATGTAAAACTGGTCAATTAGCAAGAACTCATTTAAAATTAAGTCCTTACTAAAATTTTCTCCTATACGTTTAAATATATATATATACCAAGAACAATTTATTTTAGCGTAACCCAACTAAATACATTTTAGATTTGTTTAAAATAATTTAATACTAAACAAACGCAGTGAAATATATTTTTTTCGTTAGGTTCAGAATGATTTTGGCGAAATTATTGCATACACAAATTTTCGCTTGTCCTATATGGCAAGATGAGCGTTGCTATTTAAGCCAAGATCGCAAGTTCTGCCTATTCGGCACGACATATATATATATATATATATATATATATATATATATATATATATATATATATATATATATATATATATATATATATATATATATATATATATATGTAGGGAAGTACCACCTCTATAGCTGGAATGGGCACCCTCATCCTCAGAGAAGACAATAAACGTACCTCAGAGAAAACTCAAGGTTCTCCCCGGAGCTGTTTGAATATTTTCTTCTCCTATATATGCAAGGAATTCACGAGAGCAGGCGAAATATACACAAACACTGATCTCTGGCCGAAGGAGACTCGAACCTACGAACCTTGGAACTAGGTATGCCGTGCTATACTATTCTCACCACACTG
>NW_027199583.1:0-30526 GCF_038502225.1 Cherax quadricarinatus | reverse complement strand
CTGGACCTCTTGTTCATCCTAAGTGCATCTTATATGAAACAAACTCAGATGCCTCTGGGAATAACAAAAAAAAGGGCACAATACTGTGACTGGAACGATACACAAATAACCCGCACAGAACAGAGGAGCTTAGAACGATGTTAGTGTGACTCTGCAAATGGTCAGAGTCGGACCGAAACGTCGTCGTAAGCTCCTCTCTTCTAAGTGCGGGTTATTTGTGTATGCCTCTGGGAGCTAGCTTAGAAAACGTGAAGAGCATCATAGCAGGTGAGGCGAAGGTATAAATCGAATTTCTGAAGGTAAGACTATGCATGGATAAGAGAGTTATTAAAAACATTAGTAGCACAACTTGAAAGGGGAATGTAGAAGTCGACACAAAATAAATTAGATGAAGGAGTTGCTAACCACAAAGTGTCTAACCAATGAAAGACCTGAGAATATGATACAAGAAGCAAGAAGAGCTTATGATTCAAAAAGGTGTTCTTAATGAAAACAAGAGCAATACTAAAAAAAAAAAATACACCAACGGGTATTGGATACCATGGTATAAACCTTGGTAATAAATACCGACAAGTTGGTTTAGAAAGACACGTAAGCAAACACTATAACATATTTATTAGAAAACGTTTCGGTCCTGGGACCTTGATCACTTCTAGAAGTGATCAAGGTCCCAGGACCGAAACGTTTTCTAATAAATATGTTATAGTGTTTGCTTACGTGTCTTTCTAAACCAATTGGATACCATATACACAAGAAAGGGGGAGTGAACTGGATACATCAAAGGTGATGGGAACTGACATGAATTCAGTGAGGAAACAGAAGAACTGTCTGAAAAACTAGCTAAAAATCTACTGTACAGGTCACTGGATAAGGGCGAATGGCCAACGATCTGGTAAACAGTGAATGTAGTCTCAGAATTTAGGAAAGGTGAGACAGGAAGTGTTAAACTATAAGCCAGTAACACTGGTTGCATACTGTGTAAGGGAATGGAGAAGATAATCAGGAGTGGTGGAGCACCGGGATAGTGGTGGAGGACCGGGAGAGTGGTGGAGCACCGGGAAAGTGGTGGAGCACCGGGGGAGTGGTGAAGCACCGGGAAAGCGGTGGAGCACCGGGAGAGTGGTGAAGCACCGGGAAAGTGGTGGAGCACCGGGAGAGTGGTGAAGCACCGGGAGAGTGGTGGAAAACCGGGAGAGTGGTGTAGCACCGGGATAGTGGTGGAGCACCGGGATAGTGGTGGAGCACTGGGATAGTGGTGGAGCACTGGGATAGTGGTGGAGCACCGGGATAGTGGTGGAGCACCGGGAGAGTGGTGAAGCACCGGGAGAGTGGTGAAGCACCGGGAGAGTGGTGGAGCACCGGGATAGTGGTGGAGCACCGGGAGAGTGGTGGAGCACCGGGAGAGTGGTGGAGCACCGGGAGAGTGGTGGACAACCGGGACAGTGGTGGAGCACCGGGACAGTGGTGGAGCACCGGGAGAGTGGTGGAGCACCGGGATAGTGGTGGAGCACCGGGAGAGTGGTGGAGCACCGGGAGAGTGGTGGAGCACCGGGAGAGTGGTGAAGCACCGGAAGAGTGGTGGAGCACCGAGAGAATGGTGGAGCACCGGGAGAGTGGTGAAGCACCGGGAAAGTGGTGGAGCACCGGAAGAGTGGTGGAGCACCGGGAGTGTGGTGAAGCACCGGGAGAGTGGTGAAGCACCGAGAGAGTGGTGAAGCACCGAGAGAGTGGTGAAGCACCGGGAGAGTGATGAAGCACCGGGAGAGTGGTGAAGCACCGAGAGAGTGAAGCACCGGGATAGTGGTGGAGCACCGGGAGAGTGGTGAAGCACCGGGAGAGTGGTGAAGCACCGGGAGAGTGGTGGAGCACCGGGAGAGTGGTGAAGCACCGGGAGAGTGGTGAAGCACCGGGAGAGTGGTGAAGCACCGGGAGAGTGGTGGAGCACCGGGAGAGTGGTGGAGCACCGGGAGAGTGGTGGAGCACCGGGAGAGTGGTGGAGCACCGGGAGAGTGGTGGAAAACCGGGAAAGTGGTGGAGCACCGGGACAGTGGTGGAGCACCGGGAGAGTGGTGGAGCACCGGGAGAGTGGTGGAGCACCGGGAGAGTGGTGGAGCACCGGGAGAGTGGTGGAGCACCGGGAGAGTGGTGAAGCACCGGGAAAGTGGTGGAGCACCGGGAAAGTGGTGGAGCACCGGGAGAGTGGTGAAGCACCGGGATAGTGGTGGAGCACTGGGATAGTGGTGGAGCACCGGGAGAGTGGTGAAGCACCGGAAGAGTGGTGAAGCACCGGGAGAGTGGTGGAGCACCGGGATAGTGGTGGAGCACTGGGATAGTGGTGGAGCACCGAGAGAGTGGTGGAGCACCGGGAAAGTGGTGGAGCACCGGGAGAGTGGTGGAGCACCGGGAGAGTGGTGGAGCACCGGGAGAGTGGTGGAGCACCGGAAGAGTGGTGGAGCACCGGGAGAATGGTGGAGCACCGGGAGAGTGGTGAAGCACCGGGAAAGTGGTGGAGCACCGGAAGAGTGGTGGAGCACCGGGAGTGTGGTGAAGCACCGGGAGAGTGGTGAAGCACCGAGAGAGTGGTGAAGCACCGAGAGAGTGGTGAAGCACCGGGAGAGTGGTGAAGCACCGAGAGAGTGGTGAAGCACCGAGAGAGTGGTGAGGCACCGGGAGTGTGGTGAAGCACGGGGAGAGTGGTGAAGCACCGGGAGAGTGAAGCACCGGGAGAGTGATGAAGCACCGGGAGAGTGGTGAAGCACCGGGAGAGTGGTGAAGCACCGAGAGAGTGGTGAAGCACCGGGAGAGTGATGAAGCACCGGGAGAGTGGTGAAGCACCGGGAGAGTGGTGAAGCACCGGGAGAGTGAAGCACCGGGAGAGTGGTGAAGCACCGAGAGAGTGGTGAGGCACCGGGAGAGTGGTGAAGCACCAGGAGAGTGGTGAAGCACCAGGAGAGGTTGCTACATAAACGATAACCAGCAAATAATATCTATCAAAGCTGCTGAAATTATAGAACAAAGCAACAGAAGTGAGGCATGAGAGAAATGAGTGAATGGACGGCATATTACTGAACTGCAAGTATGTATCTGATGCTGTACTTCACAAGAGACAGGAACAAAACATTAAGTAGGTAGGAATAACACGTAACATGCTACATTGGACCAAAGAATATTTTACAGGAAGGAGAGACTAATTTTTCCCAGATGTCAGTATGGGTAAGTAACACAAGTGGGGTTCTGAAAGGATCGATTTAATAGCAACTTCTTTTTCGGGTATATGTGAATGATGTATCAGAAGAGATAAGAGTATCCCTGCTTACAGGTGATGTAAACTTAACAAGAAAAAAATCGATGACAGAGGAAAGGCTACAAATGGACCTGGACAAACTGCATATTGGTCAGACTACCAGAATTTAATCCCTGCAAATGCAAGGATATGGAAATTAAGGAAGGTATAAGACCGTAAATTGAGTGCAGACTCGAACAGAGGCTGCAAACCTCACTCAAGGAAAAAGACCTAGGGGTGAGCATAGCGTCGAGTCATATCGCCAGAGTCCCACATCAATCAAACAGCCTCATTCGACAAATTTAAGATCAGCTTTCAGAAATTTCAGTCATTTCAAACAGCCTCATTCGACAAATTTAAGATCAGCTTTCAGAAATTTCAGTCATTCACGACTGTGTGTGTCAGGACCAGCTTGTGATATGCAGCACCAGCAGGGAACCCACACCTGATAAGCATATTAAGAAACTGGAGAACGAGGAGAGGTATGGAACGAAGTAGATAATGACAAAAGCCGACAAGTAGGAATAAAGACACTGGTAGTAGAGGAGCCTTTCAATACAAGTTTCGCCCATGGTTGGGATTTATCAGCCGTGTGCGAAACGTTGTATTAAAAGGATTCTCTGCCACCTGTATCTTGATTCCCGGTGTCCAACGAGGTTGGTCCCAGAGCTAAGGAAAATCAGCAATGAAAAGATAAAGAAACCATTCCTGAAGACATTAGGTGATAGAAGAAATAGGGGAGACAGACATACAAAATCCTCATAGGACTTGATAAAGTGGACAGGTACACGAGTCATAGGGATGTCAGAAAGTAGCTCTTCAGCCAGATTGTAGTCAGATGCATAAGTATGATAGGGGCCCCACGAAGTTAAGAGCAAACCCAGCAAGTGACAAGAGACGGGACCAAGTGAAACCACAAATAATAGAGTACACACATGAATGCGCGAGCGATCTTCATGAGTCAGTTGGACCAGAGGCTTGGGTGTTTTTAGAAGACCATTCACTGGTAAATACAAAACGGTAGCACACAACAATTTCTCAGGTTTGCAACGCAATACCTTGGGCAGTCTTGTAAAGACAATGAAGTACACACACAAAATAAGGCAGGCGCATCGCAATACACAGAGAGAGCCGAAAAAGAAACCTGAGCTGGAAGCAGCTGTGAGACTCGTGTACCAGTGAATGATACATCAGTCTCATGTCTGACACTCCCACAGTCACGTGTCCTTCAAGACAACCTCCTATACTCTCACATCAACGTTGCTTCCACAAACATTAAAAGTAACAATAGCAGTGAATGCAATAACAAACCAACAAATTTATTATATAAACATTTTCCATGTAGGATCTCTGGTGTTGAGTTATGTCGTCGGAAGAAAAAGGGATCCCACAAACAGGTTATAAAGGATCCCACTCTTATTGAGGAGGATCTCAAGTTGCATAAAACAATAACCAGTAGTTTGAGCACCGCAACTCTTGCAAACCCAGGTGTATATTGCCAGTTGTAGCGGACTGGTGGTCGTTGAGAGGGAAGTTGTGCCGACGGTGGCAAGGCTGGCTGGATGACAGCTGGAGTCAAGGAGGGTGGGAAAAGTTACTGATGGATCAAGATACATGATCACTTCCTCCACCCCCACTACAAGTGTTACAAATACTCCAAATGTGATCACAGGGAACGCCTCATTATATATACATGTCGTGCCCAATAGGTAAAATTGGTCAGGTTCAGAATGATTTTTGCGAAATTATTACATACACATTTTCGCTATTTTTATTCGGCAAGAAGGGCGTTGCTATTTAAGCAAAAATCGCAAGTTTTACCTATTCGTCACATTAATATATATATATAATATATATATATATATATATATATATATATATATATATATATATATATATAATACACACACACAATAGTGTTATACTTCTAAACTGTTGTTTGGCGACCATGAAATTGGCTCGTGTGAGGGTGTGCAACAGGGAGACCCTCTCACCCACTTTCTATTCTATCTGGTCATCAAGGAGGCCACAGAAGCGCTCTCCAGTGAGCTCAATATGTGGTTCTTGGATTATAGTACCCTAGAATGCACTAAAAAATCTCTCCTAGAGGACATCAGAAAAATTAAAGACATGGGAGATAACCTGAGCCTATCTTTAAACTCCACCAAATGCAAAATAGTTTCTACCAATCGACAGATGATCCAGGATATTAATGCTGTTTTACCAGGAGCACGAGCCATTGATCCAGCCAACAGCAGTCTCCTTGGTGCCCCTCTTGGGTCCAGTGGCATTGATCTGATCCTAGAAAAGAAAATCTCAGACCTCAGGACGATGGAAGGCAGGATGAAAGGCACTGATACACATGATGCCTTCTACCTACTCACTAGGTGCCTGTCCATCCCAAAACTTACCTACTTCCTGAGATGCTCCCCAGCCATCAACAGTCCGAAACTCAAGGAATATGACTACCTCCTCAAGCCCATGCTAGAGAGTGTATTGAATCTTTCCCTTGAAGATGGACAGTGGTTGCAAGCCTCACTTCCAGTCAGGCTTGGGGGGCTGGGAGCACGAAAATCCTCCCAGACTGCCCTACCATTAGTAGCGAAACGTTTCTTCAATAAAATATCCTATTACTGTGAATGCATGTTATATCTGTCTGTATTTTATACATATTTTACGCCCTGATTTGCCAGTCGAGTAGTTGATGAGATCATCATACTGTGGTAATGTCACCGAAGCCAATAAGCAAATATCTATGACTAAGAATGGTTGGGGGTAGTGGGGTCAACATAGCATGGGTCATCAAGCTTACTACAGTACTCAATTTTTTTTTTGTTTTTGGTTTTATATCAACAGCCCATTGTTCCCAAACGAGATGGAAAAATTAATAGATAACATATTAAGCTATTTTCCGTCTAATCGCCCAATCTTGTAAACGCATTTATAATAAGTGATCTTAATAAAGATTATCTAGCCCTTTATTAATTAAATATCCTTTTATTATGTAGCGTCTTAATCTTCTGCTTACATGACAGAACACATTTAACTCTTTAAACGGGTTTAATGTGGGTTAGCGGATAAGAGATAGCATCCTGATTCAGCAAGATAGTGGGATTTATCAGTAACTGGACTGCTTGCTACAAGTCTACTGACTCGCCGACCTGTCTTCCTAACTCTAATGTTGCTTCTGTACTCTAAGTCAATTTCTCTACGTACGGCTGTTTTTCAGCACGGCAAGGCGAGCTAAATAATGTCTCATTCAGTAACATACACTCAAGCTGTCTAGTGAATGTATGTAACGAGGTAGATGAACCACTGAGTTACCACATCCCAATCATATATCAACGTACAAGGATTGTGCTTTTCGCCTCCAAATCTCCGGTGTTCCCTGAATCCCTCTGTATTATCATACACTCCAGCACTTTAAATCCCGTATTACAGATTTTTTGAAGGCAACGACTTAAATTACTTGCAAAATGACTGTTACAGAGGCGAAACGTTGTCTCGATAGAAGTCCTGTTTTGCATTTGTGGAGATACCAAGATATCCCAGCGAAAACATATGAATGCCGCTTCTAATAGGCTTCAAATTTTCGACGCAGGCGTACACTACTGTAAGGAAAACTTGAATGAATACTGGAATGTGAACCAAACCATACCACAGGTGGTGTTAGAACCCGCGATCAGAGTCACAATACTCCAGACCGTCGCGTTAGTCACTGAAATGTGTAAATGCCAAGTTTATTTTTTATGTGTGTACTCACCTATTTGTACTCACCTATTTGTGGTTGCAGGGGTCGAGTCATAGCTCCTGGCCCCGCCTCTTCACTGATTGCTACTAGGTCCTCTCTCTCCCTGCTCCATGAGCTTTATCATACCTCGCCTTAAAACTATGTATGGTTCCCGCCTCCACTACTTCACTTTCTAGGCTATTCCACGGCTTGACTACTCTATGACTGAAGAAATACTTCCTAACATCCCTTTGATTCATCTGAGTCTTCAACTTCCAATTGTGACCTCTTGTGTCTGTGTCCCATCTCTGGAACATCCCGTCTTTGTCCACCTCGTCTATTCCGCGCAGTATTTTATATGTCGTTATCATGTCTCCCCTGACCCTCCTGGCCTCCAGTGTCGTCAGGCCGATTTCCCTCAACCTTTCTTCGTAGGACAATCCCCGTAGCTCTGGGACTAGTCTTGTTGCAAACCTTTGCACTTTCTCTAATTTCTTGACGTGCTTGACTAGGTGTGGATTCCAAACTGGTGCTGCATACTCCAGTATGGGCCTGACGTAAATGGTATACAGAGTCTTGAACGAATCCTTACTGAGGTATCGGAACGCTATCCGTAGGTTTGCCAGGCGCCCGTATGCTGCAGCAGTTATCTGATTGATGTGCGCCTCAGGAGATATGCTCGGTGTTATACTCACCCCCAGATCTTTTTCCTTGAGTGAGGTTTGCAGACTTTGGCCATCTAAACTATATTGTGTCTGCGGTCTTCTTTGCCCTTCCCCAATCTTCATGACTTTGCATTTGGCAGGGTTAAACTCAAGGAGCCAGTTGCTGGACCAGGCTTGTAGCCTGTCCAGGTCTCTTTGTAGTCCTGCCTGATCCTCATCCGATTTGATTCTTCTCATTAACTTCACATCATCCGCAAACAAGGACACTTCTGAGTCTATCCCTTCCGTTATGTCATTCACATATACCAAGAACAGCACAGGTCCTAGGACTGACCCCTGTGGAACCCCGCTTGTCACAGGCGCCCACTCTGACACCTCGTCACGTACCATGACTCGTTGTTGCCTCCCTGTCAGGTATTCTCTGATCCATTGCAGTGCCTTTCCTGTTATGTGTGCCTGATCCTCTAGCTTTTGCAGTAACCTCTTGTGAGGAACTGTGTCGAAGGCCTTCTTGCAGTCCAAAAAAATGCAGTCGATCCACCCCTCTCTCTCTTGTCTTACTTCTGTCACCTTGTCATAAAACTCTAGTAGGTTTGTGACACAGGATTTTCCCTCCCTGAAACCATGCTGGTTGTCAATTATACACTTGTTTCTTTCCAGGTGCTCCACCACTCTCCTCCTGATGATCTTCTCCATGACCTTGCATACTATACACGTTAGTGATACAGGTCTGTAGTTTAGTGCCTCATGTCTGTCTCCCTTTTTAAAAATTGGGACTACATTTGCCATCTTCCATACCTCGGGGAGTTGCCCAGTTTCAAATGATGTGTTGAAGATCTTTGTTAATGGTACACACAATATCTCTGCTCCCTCTTTAAGGACCCACGGAGAGATGTTGTCTGGTCCCACCGCCTTTGAGGTGTCAAGTTCGCATAGCAGCTTCTTCACCTCCTCCTTGGTTATATGTACCTCATCCAGCACTTGCTGGTGCACCCCCCTGCTCTGATTTCCTGGAGTCCTACTGGTTTCCACTGTAAATACTTCTTTAAATCTCGTGTTGAGCTCCTGACATACCTCCCGGTCGTTTCTTGTGAATTCCCCATCACCCTTCCTCAGTCTGATTACCTGGTCCTTGACTGTTGTTTTCCTCCTGATGTGGCTGTACAACAGCTTCGGGTCAGTCTTGACTTTCGATGCTATGTCATTTTCGTATTGCCGCTGAGCCTCCCTTCTTATCTGTGCATATTCGTTTCTGGCTCTTCGGCTAATCTCTTTATTTTCCTGAGTTCTCTGTCTTCTGTACCTTTTCCATTCTCTAGTACACCTAGTTTTTGCCTCCCTACACCTTTGGGTGAACCAAGGACTCGTTCTGTTCTTCCCATTATTTCTGTTTCCCTTGGGAACAAACCTCTCCTCTGCCTCCTTGCATTTTGTTGCGACATAGTCCATCATTTCTTGTACTGGTTTTCCTGTCAGTTCCCTCTCCCACTGAATGTCTTGAAAGAAGTTCCTCAAGCCTGAGTAGTTCCCCCTTTTGTAGTTTGGTTTTTCCCACCCTATTCCTGCTGCTCTCTCCACTTGGAGCTCAACTATGTAGTCGAAGCACAGAACCACATGATCACTAGCTCCCAGGGGCCTTTCATACATGATATCCTCGATGTCAGAACTACTCAAGGTGAATACAAGGTCCAGTCTTGCTGGTTCATCCTCTCCTCTCTCTCTGGTAGTGTCTCTAACATGTTGATGCATGAGGTTTTCCAGTACCACATCCATCATCTTGGCTCTCCATGTTTCGGGACCCCCATGGGGCTCCAGGTTTTCCCAGTCAATCTCCTTGTGATTGAAATCACCCATAACTAGTAACTTTGCTCCCCCCATGTGTGCTCTCCTGGCCACCTCGGCTAGTGTGTGTGTCTGTGTCTCATCGTGTGTGTGTGTGTGTGTGTGTGTGTGTGTGTGTGTGTGTGTGTGTGTGTGTGTGTGTGTGTGTGTGTGTGTGTGTGTGTGTGTGTGTGTGTGTGTGTGTGTGTGTGTGTGTGTGTGTGTTCGTGTGTGTGTGTGTGTGTGTGTGTGTGTGTGTGTGTGTGTGTGTTAGTTGAGGTTGCGGGGGTCGAGTCCGAGCTCCTGGCCCCGCCTCTTCACTGATCGCTACTAGGTCACTCTCCCTGAGCCGTGAGCTTTATCATACCTCTGCTTAAAGCTATGTATGGATCCTGCCTCCACTACATCGCTTCCCAAACTATTCCACTTACTGACTACTCTGTGGCTGAAGAAATACTTCCTAACATCCCTGTGATTCATCTGTGTCTTCAGCTTCCAACTGTGTCCCCTTGTTACTGTGTCCAATCTCTGGAACATCCTGTCTTTGTCCACCTTGTCAATTCCTCTCAGTATTTTGTATGTCGTTATCATGTCCCCCCTATCTCTCCTGTCCTCCAGTGTCGTCAGGTTGATTTCCCTTAACCTCTCCTCGTAGGACATACCTCTTAGCTCTGGGACTAGTCTTGTGTTATCTGCTACTCCCAGCGTCTTGACGGGACCCGAGATAGATCTTCGTCCTAGATTTTTCCCACAAAATCTGGACATAGGCATCACGGCGTCATCTCCAGCCTTAGCAGTCACGTGTTCACCTCATCACCCTCTCTACAGCCCTTCAACACTCTCCAGCACCATTCTCCTGCCTCCTACAGCGTCCCTACGCCCTTCTCAGCTACAAGAAGTAGAGGTGAGGTCGTTAGTGTGTTGGCTTCGTGTGGCTCCACGAGTGACCACGAGGCAGCTCTCGGGTTGGTTTATACCCTAATCAGCGTGTAAACACACCAGCCCTCTATACAGCCTTATCTGCTAGGCAAAGACGTCCTTCTCGCCGTCCATGTGTGTTGTGTTCTTCCCAGTTTCCTCCAAGAAGTTCTACCTGGCTTAGCCACGTGGGAACCCAGTTGGCTTAGCCCCTAAGCCAGCAAAGTTCAGCGTCTACAGCAGCTCGTGACTCATCATAGTGTCTACTACTACTCAGCGCCTACGTATCTCCAGCCAGTGCAGTTTTTTTTTTGTGTTGCCCAGTTTAAAAAAAAATTTTTTGTCCCCTTTCCCTTGTTGTTTTATTCCCAGTTCATCACCAGTTCTGTTTTCCCCAGTGATTTGTTACAGTAAAACTTACTCGTCCCAGTTCAAAGTTTCACTTAAGCTTGTTTTTAGCACGTTCGAGTAGTGCAGTAAATGTTTTGTTCTCCGTGTGCTGAAGCCGCAGTCAGTCAGCGCGCCCAGACACGCTTGCCAGTGTAAACAACCATACACCAGCTGTGGTTCACGCCGGGTACCCACGTCTAATATCTTATACCTCCACAGAGTTACTCCGGTCCTTCCTGTTCTTCCCAAGTCCTTTCTGATATTTTTTTTCTACGACATTGAAGCCCCATAGCAGTATACAAATGCTACGAGGCGTGTAGTGTCACTAGAACATCACTGAAAGTTCCAGCACCTGCCGTACCTTCGTCCACCTGCACTCAAAGTTAAGTAAACAGTGACTTACCTAGCATTTCCTAATATTTTGTGACATTATTTAACTGTCCTGCACCAATACAGTTAGTTACTGAAGCCATACTTCAGTAAATTGTTCAGTGTCATCAGTGCACATTTTGCCATTTACCTACAGCTTAAATTTTGTGAATTTATTTTTGCACTCCTACATTTTAAATTCCAGTTTTTTTCTATTCTGCTTCTTGCACCTCAGTTATTGATTTAAATTGTTCAGTGTTAACCATTTATACAATTTACCTCTCACATACAGTTTTCATGTAATTCCTGTGTGCTGTTATTTTTTTTTAGTTGCACCTGCAAGTTAGCCACAGATTGTTGACACCCCTGCACTGTTTTGTTTGTTAGTTTTTTTTTAATAAGTGTAATCTTCAAGTACTTAAGTATTAGTATATTCTACCTGCAGTCATACAATCTGTGCCTAGCCCATTAAATTTTTTTTCTGTTCCCCCATTTATTTTGCTCTACATATATTCTATGTTTTATCAGTGAATATTCACCTATGTGCATTGCTTTTTGCTATTTTATATACCCAAGTCATTGAGTGTATTTTTGGGAACCTGCTTATTTACCATTAATTACCAAAATTCCTTGTGAAGTTAATTAATTTTGACCTTGAGATTGTGCAAATTTTTTTTTTCTTTTTGCCAGTGTACACCCTGCTAACACCAGTTAACCTTTGCCATATTCTTGAATTTAATAATTTGCATTTTTATTAATTTTATTTTGTGTGCAATATAGCAATTCTGGTCAGTGTATTTTTTTTTTTGTGTGATTTTTGGCACTATTCCATACTCTGATATCTTTTTTGTGCCAACTTCCCTTGTGCAAGTGAATTACCTTTTTTTTTTTTTGCGTTTCAATTTGCTACTGCTAGCACCCGCAATCTTTTTAAACTGTGCTTGCAGCACAGTTTAGTGTTGTGTAGTACCTGATTTATTTTAATTTTGTGCAATTTTTGCTACCAGTGTTTACAGTTCAACTCCTTTTCATAAATTTTGTTGCCAGATTCCTGGTGAAATTATTGACTATCCTTAGCTTCATTTTGTGCACTTCCCTGTAGTACATTCACTTGCATACATCTCTTATTTTGTTTTCAGAGTGTATCACTATTTCCCTTTTTATTGTTGTTTTGCTCAAATTATTTCTATCACTAAGCAGTTTACCTAGTACTGTGGTGCTGAGTTCTCTTTGACTCTGTTTTGAATTGTAGCCAGTGCATACCATTTCTTGCTCTGACCTGTTTACCATCTTCGTGACCTACTTGCATTTCAACAATTGACGTCATGACTAAGACACGCAGTGGCCATGCCGTTACCCCAGATTCTGCTGGTGCCAGCAATGGTGCCTCAGCCAGAGTGAGCACGCGGCAGGGCATCGAAGCCCCAGCGACAGTTGGTCAACTTGTGGCTCAAGCCTCGACCACCAGTGGGCCGGCTCATCGTCCATACCTGACCCTTATTTTTGACGGTCGTGCAAATAGTTTAGAGCCATGGCTGCAGTCAGTCCGAGGCGACTGTTTCAGGCTCTATTTGATAGCCCAACAGATACACAGTACATTCGTGCTGCTGTTGCAGCAGTGGATCTCACCCAGGGTGATATAGGTGCCTTTGGTGCAGCTCAAGCGCGTTTGTAAGATTCAGTCTTGGGGTGAACTTAAGGAGGAATTTAGGCGTTATTTTCGGCGTAGTCGCCAACGCCATTACATTGACATCGTTACCCAGCGTCTTGGCCGAATGTCAATACCGGCACGAAAGCCCCCTGGCTTGCGTTTGCCGGTTCGAGCAAGCCGCCACGGACTTTACTGATGCCATCAACTCCACTAAGTGGGTGGATGGTGATGGCCGTATTGCTGCTAAAGACATCATCCCCATGCTGGCTGTCGGCATCATGCGGAGGGATGCCGCCCCTAACCTCTGGGCTGCCAATGATGCGCTAGGACTCGGCCCTCAGCACGATGTCCTGGGTGCATATGACGCCATCGACTCGCTCAAGCCGCCTTCCGAGCAAGGCAAGGTTTGCCGCTTTGCGGATGATCCCCTACCCATCCTTCCGGCGCCGTCCACAGTGACCCCGCGGTCGCAGCCGGAAGTCACTTTTGCTGCTGCTGTCAGACAGCCAGCCCACAAAAGTTCTAACCCCAGTCCCACTAACACGCGCCTAAGTAAAAATATTGACCACAGTAACAACAGTCGGTCTCATACAAAAAGGCAGTCATCGACTTCCTGGACCAGGGCGAAGCGTCGCCAGCAGACACCACCCCCAACCTCACCCGCTAAGCGTGTAGTGACTTGTTTCAACTGTGGCAAACGAGGGCACTACCGATCGGAGTGTTACAAACCTAAGCCCCCGCAAGGTAACCGTCACAGTCCCCATGCTCAGTATCAAACCATAACAGTCCCCATGTAACCGTAACCATAACCGTCCCCATGCTCAGTATCAGTAACCGTCACCGTCCCCATGCTCAGCTTCCGCGAGGGAGTCTGTGTTTACCACAATACTTCCAGTCATACCTCCCATGAGTGTAACAAGCTGCGAAGTATGCTGTCAGCTGAGTGGAGCAAGCAGTCGTCGCGCAATGCACGTGCTCGTAGAAGCCCTTCCACTAGTTCGGGGGAAGAGGCGCGTCCGCAAAACCAGCGAAAGACATAGTAGTAACCCTGTCGGAGTCGCTGTATTCCGTCCCTGTCCGCAATGCATTCGCCGCCCTGGGCAGTGATACGCTTGCCGACAGTGAGGAAACCGAGTGTCTTGACGTTGTTGCCGAGACTCGTACCGTACCTTCCAGGTCGAGCCTCGTCAACAAGTGTCGAGCCTCAAGCAGCTGTGACTCCGGGGATCTCGTCGGCCTGTCATGCCTTCATGTTCGGTATGACAACCCATGTGGACCGCTCATCGAGTCCACTGTCCACAATAAGCCTGTTCAGCTTTTCCTAGATACAGGTTCGGTGGTTAACATTGTCAGCTCCACTCTTTTCCGAGACATTGGCCTTCACGCGGCCATGTTGACAGAGCCGTCTGCCATTCAGACCTTGAGAGGAGTCTCAGGTAAACTGCTGACGGTTCGCGGTCGCACAACGCTAGAATTTGTGGTCCAGGGTCACAAGCTGTCCGCAAAATTCTTAGTCGTAGATGGTATTGTTTTCCATGGTGACCTGCTCATAGGGTTCAAAACCATGGCAGATCTTAGGATCCGTTTAGATCCAGCTGAGTGGAAAGCGGAATTCAACGGAGTGGATGTGCCCTTCTGGGGCGTGCGCTTAGGATCCACTACGTGCTACTCTGTCTCAGAGTATGCACAGTGCCTAGAATCGTTGGAAACCGGTGGTTTCCATAGCACATTCTCCCCGGGGTCGGTCTCTTGTCCTGATCGACCTCGTAGTAGAGCTCGTTGCCCATCACCTCCTGGCCATCAGCGCGTAGTTACCAGTGAAACCCAGTCTGGGGACGCCCAGTCTAACCTTCACTCTAACTCTGACGCTGTTGTAGAGACCAGCAGTTGTCAAGCCGCAGTATCCCTGTCGGCAGGCGACTGTCTGACTCGTGTCATGGCATCAGCGAGCAGAGTTACTGCTTGTACAAAGTATGACGTCACTTTGTCAGCTAACTCGCTCACTCCTGTTACGGTGTACGTGAGCAGAGCTTTTGAAGGAGACCATGTGCTGGTTGACAGCGACACATGCCGAGTCAAGGGCCTCTCCCTTGAACCATCCTTGCACACAGTGCAACGTGGTAAGTTGCAAGTCCTTGTTGTCAACATGCATAGTCGAGAATTTCCCCTGCGGAAGAATACCTCACTTGTCGACCTTGTCAGATTCCCTCTCCCGGTGAGAGTGGAGGGTGAAGCCCCAGCTGACTTCCTCGTGAGTGCAGTTCTCCCAGGCGAGTCTGCTGCTGACTCTTCCAACACCCGGCCAGTGCAGGAAGATGATCTAGCTTTGACAGACTATCCTGAAGAGGTCCCAAAACTTCTCCAGGTTCTCAATCGTGCACGTTCTGCAGTTGCACTAGATGGTGAGTCAATGGGTTTGACCCCACTGATCTCTCACCGTATTCCACTTGACAAAGGTACTAAACCCATTTATGTACCTGCGTATCGCCTGCCACATGCGCAAAGAGTCTTCGCCGAAGAACTCATTACACGGATGCTCCGTGATGGAGTTATTGAGGAGTCCACTTCCCCGTGGAATGCTCCCCTTATTCTGGTCCCCAAGAAAGATGGAACCTGGTGCCCTGTTATCGATTACAGGAAACTGAATGCATGTACGATCCCAGACCGCTTTCCGTTGCCAGTTCTGAACAACCTGTTGCAGAACATTGGCGATAATAAGGTCTTTTCAACTCTTGATCTTCTTCAAGGGTTCTGGCAGATCCCCCTCGATGATGAGAGCAAAGAGTTGACAGCTTTCTCTATGCCAAGCAGTCATTACCAGTTCAGGAGAATGCCCTTCAGCCTGCTCGTAAGCCCAATCATGTTTAGTCGTTTGATGACGACAATTTTCCGTACCCTCCTAGGTGCACGCTCATGGTCTACCTAGATGATCTCATAGTCATGTCACAAGATGTCCTGACACATCTCGAGAAACTTGACAGGGTATTGGACAAGCTAGCTCAGGCAAACCTTAAGGTAAAGCTCTCCAAATGTCATTTTCTCCGGAAGGAAATAAAATTTCTGGGTCACGTAGTGACTCAGAATGGCATAAAGACGGACGAGTCTAAAATCTCGGCCGTGCAGAAATTCCTCAGACCCATGATGGCGGATGCAGTCCGGTCCTTCATAGGCGTGGCGGATTTCTACCGCACCTTTATCGCAGGTTTCTCCACCATTGCTGCACCCCTGACACGCTTACTCAAGAAGGATGCCCCTTTTGAGTGGACGTGTGATCAGGAACGAGCTTTTGTCATTCTTAAGAACAAGTTAACATCAGCCCCAACCCTTAGATTCCCTGATTTCACCAAGGCATTTACCTTGACGACTGATGCCAGCAAAGTTGGCATCGGTGCAGTCTTGTCACAGGAATCTAATGGTAAGCAACAGCCTATTGCCTATGCTATCCGTGTCCTTACTAAAGCGGAAGTCAATTATTCAGTGACAGAGCTAGAAGCTTCAGCCATTGTATGGGCCCTGAGTCATTTTCGGGATATCATCTATCATTATCCTATCAAGATTTACACAGATCATCTACCCTTATTGGCCCTTTTTGTGAATAAGAACCTCTCGGGAAAGCATGCTCGGTGGTCGCTCACGTTCAATGACTACAACCCTGAAATTTGCTATGTCCCAGGTAAGCAAAATGTTGTAGCTGATGCCCTGTCGAGGCATATAGCATTCGTGAGTGTCGGCAACTCGTTCTCTGTTGAGGATCTCGAGAGAGCCCAACGACAGGACCCTGTGTGGTCTCCAGTCCTTCGTTTCCTGACCAAGGAGGACGTTGACTTACAGGTCAAGTCTCCCGTTCCACTGAAGGATTTGGTGGTCAACCAAGGAGTACTGTGCCGTGTTGCACAGCTGGTGGACCCCGGCAGAACCGTATACCAACTGGTGATACCAGAGTCCATGATACCAGCTACTCTTAGGTTGATCCACAATGTCCCAGGTGTAGCGCACCCCGGGAAGGACCGCAGTATCAAACAGGCACGAATGAAATATTTCTGGCCTAAGATGGCATCGGACATTGCCAAGCATGTACACCAGTGTGTTGTCTGCCTACAGCACAAGGGTACCATTACAGGTCCTAACCCCATTCTAAAGTATCCCATTACAAAGGAGCCCTGGGAGAGAACTTCTGTCGACCTGTTGACGAACTTCTCGACCTCGGAGAAGGGAAATAAGCACCTGCTTGTAATGGTAGATAACTTGACGCGGTACAGTGAATTAGTACCCATTCCTGATAAAACCGCTGAAACGGTCGCTAGTGCTTTCCGTGAGCATGTTGTTCTTCGTCATACTTGCCCACGTGTCCTTCTGTCAGACAATGGGTCTGAGTTTATAAATGGCATAATGCAGGATCTTTGCTCCAGATTCAACATTCATCAAGCGCCAGTAGCTCCACGCCACCCTGCGAGTAATGGTCTTGCTGAACGTACAAATCGCAAAGTCCTGGAGGTGCTCAGAGTAACCGTTAACCCAAGTTGTACTACATGGGATGAGGCTATCCCAGATGTTCAGTGTACATTAAATTCCTCCCTCAACAGCTCGATCGGTGAGACACCTCATTTTGCTTTGTATGGCTATGACAAGCGCTTACCATATGAAATTCTGTTTACTCCACCTAGACCTACTTACGATACTGATAACCCCAGTGTAGTAAAGATGAGGACAACGCAGCTTGTCTTCCAGCGGGTACGAGAGAACCTTATGAAAGCTACTGATAGGTTCACGTCAGAGCGCAATGCCCGCGCCAAGGAAAGCAAAGTGGAACCAGGTTGCAAAGTTATGTTGCTCAACCCAGTGCAGACCCCAGGTATGCACAAACTTGTCCCAAAGTTTGTGGGTCCTTACCGTGTCCTACGACAGCTCCGTGGCAATGTATGCTGCAGCAGTTATCTGATTGATGTGCGCCTCAGGAGATATGCTCGGTGTTATACTCACCCCCAGATCTTTTTCCTTGAGTGAGGTTTGCAGTCTTTGGCCATCTAAACTATATTGTGTCTGCGGTCTTCTTTGCCCTTCCCCAATCTTCATGACTTTGCATTTGGCAGGGTTAAATTCAAGGAGCCAGTTGCTGGACCAGGCTTGTAGCCTGTCCAGGTCTCTTTGTAGTCCTGCCTGATCCTCATCCGATTTGATTCTTCTCATTAACTTCACATCATCTGCAAACAAGGACACTTCTGAGTCTATCCCTTCCGTTATGTCGTTCACATATACCAAGAACAGCACAGGTCCTAGGACTGACCCCTGTGGAACCCCGCTTGTCACAGGCGCCCACTCTGACACCTCGTCACGTACCATGACTCGTTGTTGCCTCCCTGTCAGGTATTCTCTGATCCATTGCAGTGCCTTTCCTGTTATGTGTGCCTGATCCTCTAGCTTTTGCAGTAACCTCTTGTGAGGAACTGTGTCGAAGGCCTTCTTGCAGTCCAAAAAAATGCAGTCGATCCACCCCTCTCTCTCTTGTCTTACTTCTGTCACCTTGTCATAAAACTCTAGTAGGTTTGTGACACAGGATTTTCCTTCCCTGAAACCGTGCTGGTTGTCAATTATACACTTGTTTCTTTCCAGGTGCTCCACCACTCTCCTCCTGATGATCTTCTCCATGACCTTGCATACTATACACGTTAGTGATACAGGTCTGTAGTTTAGTGCCTCATGTCTGTCTCCCTTTTTAAAAATTGGGACTACATTTGCCATCTTCCATACCTCAGGGAGTTGCCCAGTTTCAAATGATGTGTTGAAGATCTTTGTTAATGGCACACACAATATCTCTGCTCCCTCTTTAAGGACCCATGGAGAGATGTTGTCTGGTCCCACCGCCTTTGAGGTGTCAAGTTCGCATAGCAGCTTCTTCACCTCCTCCTTGGTTATATGTACCTCATCCAGCACTTGCTGGTGTACCCCCCTGTTCTGATTTCCTGGAGTCCTACTGGTTTCCACTGTAAATACTTCTTTAAATCTCGTGTTGAGCTCCTGACATACCTCTCGGTCGTTTCTTGTGAATTCCCCATCACCCTTCCTCAGTCTGATTACCTGGTCCTTGACTGTTGTTTTCCTCCTGATGTGGCTGTACAACAGCTTCGGGTCAGTCTTGACTTTCGATGCTATGTCATTTTCATATTGTCGCTGAGCCTCCCTTCTTATCTGTGCATATTCACCTGAGTTCTCTGTCTTCTGTACCTTTTCCATTCTCTAGTACACCTGTGTTGTACTCACCTATTTGTACTCACCTATTTGTGGTTGCAGGGGTCGAGTCCTAGCTCCTGGCCCCGCCTCTTCACCGGTTGCTACTAGGCCCTCTCTCTCCCCGCTCCATGAGCTTTATCAAACCTCGTCTTAAAACTGTGTATGGTTCCTGCCTCCACTACGTCATTTTCTAGGCTATTCCACTGCCTTACAACTCTATGACTGAAGAAATACTTCCTACTATCTCTCTGACTCATTTGTGTCTTCAACTTCCAATTGTGGCCTCTTGTTTCTGTGTCCCCTCCCTGGAACATCCTGTCTTTGTCCACCTTGTCTATTCCACGCAGTATTTTATATGTCGTTATCATGTCTCCCCTGACCCTCCTGTCCTCCAGTGTCGTCAGGCCGATTTCCCTTAATCTTTCTTCATAGGACATTCCCCTTAGCTCTGGAACTAACCTTGTCGCAAACCTTTGTACTTTCTCTAGTTTCTTGACGTGCTTTATCAAGTGCGGGTTCCAAACAGGTGCTGCATACTCCAGTATGGGCCTGACATACACGGTGTACAGTGTCTTGAATGATTCCTTACTAAGGTATCGGAATGCTGTTCTCAGGTTTGCCAGGCGCCCATATGCTGCAGCAGTTATCTGATTGATGTGTGCTTCCGGAGACATGCTCGGTGTTATACTCACCCCAAGATCTTTCTCCTTGAGTGAGGTTTGCAGTCTTTGGCCACCTAGCCTATACTCTGTCTGTGGTCTTCTGTGCCCTTCCCCTATCTTCATGACTTTGCATTTGGCAGGATTAAATTCGAGAAGCCATTTGCTGGACCAGGTGTCCAGTCTGTCCAGGTCTCTTTGAAGTCCTGCCTGGTCCTCATCAGATTTAATTCTCCTCATTAACTTCACATCATCTGCAAACAGGGACACTTCTGAGTCTAACCCTTCCGTCATGTCGTTCACATATACCAAAAATAGCACTGGTCCTAGGACCGACCCCTGTGGGACCCCGCTCGTCACAGGTGCCCACTGTGATACATCATTACGTACCATGACTCGTTGTTGCCTCCCTGTCAGGTATTCTCTGATCCATTGCAGTGCCCTTCCTGTTATATGCGCCTGATGCTCTAGCTTCTGCACTAATCTCTTGTGAGGAACTGTGTCAAAGGCCTTCTTGCAGTCCAAGAAGATGCAATCAACCCACCCCTCTCTCTCTTGTCTTACTTCTGTTATTTTATCATAAAACTCCAGAAGGTTTGTGACACAGGATTTGCCTTCCGTGAATCCGTGCTGGTTGGCATTTATACTCCTGTTCCGTTCCAGGTGCTCCACCACTCTCCTCCTGATAATCTTCTCCATAATTTTGCATACTATACACGTCAATGACACAGGTCTATAGTTTAGTGCCTCTTTTCTGTCTCCTTTTTTAAAAATGGGAACTACATTTGCCGTCTTCCATACCTCAGGTAGTTGCCCAGTTTCCAGGGATGTGTTGAAGATTGTGGTAAGTGGCACGCACAACATATCTGCTCCCTCTCTAAGGACCCACGGGGAGATGTTGTCTGGTCCCATTGCCTTTGAGGTATCGATGTCCCTTAGCAGTTTCTTCACCTCCTCCTCATCTGTATGTATGTCGTCCAACACTTGTTGGTGTATTCCTTGCTGGTGTCCCCATCTGGTCTGTCCCCCCAGAGTCCTTCCTGTCTCTACTGTAAATACTTCCTTAAATCTCGTGTTGAGCTCCTCACATACCTCTTGATCGTTTCTTGTGAGTTCTCCACCTTCTTTCCTCAGCCTTATCACCTGGTCCTTGACTGTTGTCTTCCTCCTAATGTGGCTATACAGCAGTTTCGGGTCAGATTTGACTTTCGATGCTATGTCGTTTTCATACTGTCGCTGGGCCTCCCTCCTTATCTGTGCATACTCGTTTCTGGCTCTTCTACTAATCTCCTTGTTTTCCTGGGTCCTATGCCTCCTGTACCTTTTCCATTCTCTGTTGCACTTAGTTTTTGCCTCCCTACACCTTCGGGTAAACCAAGGACTCGTTTTGGTCTTCCTATTATTTCTGTTTCCCTTGGGAACAAAACTTTCCTCTGCCTCCTTGCACTTTGTTGCCACATATTCCATCATCTCGTTTACTGATTTTCCTACCATTTCTCTGTCCCACTGAACCTCCTGCAGGAAGTTTCTCATACCTGTGTAGTCCCCCCTTTTATAGTTTGGCCTGTCCCCTTCAGTTCCTGTTACCTTCTCCACTTGTAACTCTACTATATAGTCAAAACTCAGAACCACATGATCGCTAGCTCCAAGGGGCCTCTCGTAAGTGATGTCCTCAATGTCTGAACTGCTCAGGGTGAACACAAGATCCAGTCTTGCTGGCTCATCCTCCCCTCTCTCTCTGGTTGTGTCCCTGACATGTTGATGCATGAGGTTTTCAAGTACCACATCCATCATCTTGGCTCTCCATGTTTCGGGACCCCCATGTGGCTCCAGGTTTTCCCAGTCGATCTCCCTGTGGTTGAAATCGCCCATTACCAGTAACTTTGCTCTGCTCGAGTGAGCTCTTCTTGCCACCTCAGCCAGTGTGTCCACCATCACCCTGTTGTTTTCTTCGTACTCCTCTCTTGGCCTCCTGCAGTTCTGTGGTGGGTTATACATCACTCCAATGACTACTTTATGTTCTCCGGACTGAATTGTACCTACAATGTAGTCTCTTTCTCCAATCATGTCCATGCCTTCCATTTCCTCAAATCCCCATCGGTGTTTTATGAGCAGTGCAACCCCTCCTCCCCCTCTACTCCTTCTATCTTTCCTCAGGATCTGATATCCTGTTGGGAAGATTGTGTCTGTTATTGTCTCAGCGAGTTTTGTTTCTGTGACTGCTATGATGTCTGGGGATTTTTCACTGATTCTTTCATTCCACTCCTCATGTTTATTCATTATTCCATCCGCGTTTGTGTACCAAACCTTTAGTTTCTTTTCTATCATTGTGGTCATGCAAGAATATTGGGGTTGGGGGAGCGAGAGCCTTGGTGGGGGCCTATATGGGGCTGTGGTGTAGGTGGGGTTTGTGTTGATGGGGGTGGGGTCAGAATGCCCATAAGGGACAGCTGTTGGGGTGAGGTTTGTGATATGGGGATTGGTGGCAGAGGGAACAGTGAGTGGGTTGTAGTATAGGTTGCTCAGTTGCGTTGGGAATGTCGCGGGTGGAGTCTTTTGGTGGGAGATTCTGTGGGGTGTGTTTGCCCTTCCTCCTGTGTCTGGGTCCTGCTCATTTTCATTGCTTCTCGTTCCTCCTTGCGTCTCTGTACCCTCTCTTTCAGTGTAGTCCTTTCTTCTTGTGTTCTGTCGCGGTCGAGGTATACTCTCTGGTACCCCTCTTTGTCCCTCAGTCTTGCTTTCTCTTGCAGAATCCTGGTTCGAACTGATTCTTCCTTGAAAGTTACTCTGACAGGCCGTATCCTTCCACTCGCAAACCACCCAATTCTCTGAAAATTTGTCACCTGGGTCATATTGCCCTCCCCTATTGTTTTCATGATGCCTTCAATCATTTTTTTCTCCTCCTGTTTTATTTCTTCAAAGTTGGCCCCCTTGGCTTCTTGGAGCCCGTACACAAAAACTGACCTCGCCCTTTCCTCCTCCCACTGAGTCTCCATCTGCGTCCTCTGAGGCATTTTATTTCCTTCCATTGACATGTTCTTGCCTTCAGTCCCTGTCATATCTGAAACTTCTATTCTCAGTGGACTGTCTTTCCTGACCAGCTGTCCCTTGCTACTGCAGTTGGCTGTTAGAATCTCTGCATATAGCATACCTTCATTGTCTTCGGACCTGTCGTTTGATCTTAGTGTGCTCGTCGTCTTTTCCCTGGCCCCACGTGGGTCTGATAGGGCCTTCATGTACGGCATGTCTCCGTTGTTGCTTACCATCCCCTTGTCTGCGCCTGACTTTGAATTTCCTGATGTCACACCTGAATTGTCATTTGTCTCTCTAATCTGTTTCAGGCTTTGCAGTTTCTCTTCTAAGCACTGTATCCTAGCTTCTGCTGCTAAGACCTGTACTTCCCACTTCCTGCACTCTTCAGCTATCCGCTCCTCCATTTTCTTACCAAGCTCTACTATCTTCCTTCCCCACTCTTCCTCCCTTTTTTGGAGCTCTAGCTCCCAGTCTTTCCTCCCTGGTTCGTCCACCAGATCTCTGGGTTTCCGTCCTCTAAGGCCACCCATTTTTTTTTTTTTTTTTTTTTTTATTACCACAGATAGAAGGCTAGAGGAGGGAGAGGGTGTGGGGGAGAGAGAGAGAGGGTAGAAAGAGGGAGAGAGAGGAGAGAGAAAGGGTAGAAAGAGGGAGAGAGAGGAGAGAGTATGGGGGTGAGGGATAAGATCAAGGGGGAGGGAGAGAAATGTGAGGGGGGAGAGAAAGGGTAGAGAGAGGGAGAAAGAGAGGGAGAGGGAGAGGGAGAGAAAGAGAGAGAGAGGGAGAAAGGAGGGAAGAAGGCTATGAGAGAGAGAAACGCGAGGGAGGGAAAAGGTAAGAGGTCTGTGGGGGAGGCAGTCAAATTCCAAGGATCAGCTGTGTGTACTCACCTAGTTGTGGTTTCAGGGGTCGAGACCCAGCTCCTGGCCCCGAGTGTGTATGTGTGTGCGCGCGTGTGTGTGTGTGTGAGCACGTCAGTTGTTTATATGTCCCAGAAATACAATTCACTTCTGTGTATCCGTAATACTAATGAGATACCATTAACACTGAGAGTAGTTCTAATAATTATAATACTAGCGTGTGTTAACAAGTCATTCTTTCACCCAGTTATGTACTACCTTTTACTACATGTGTAGAGGAGGGAGAGGGTGTGGGGGAGAGAGAGAAAGGGTAGAAAGAGGGAGAGAGAGGAGAGAGAAAGGGTAGAAAGAGGGAGAGAGAGGAGAGAGTATGGGGGTGAGGGATAAGACCAAGGGGGAGAGAGAGAAATGTGAGGGGGAGAGAAAGGGTAGAGAGAGGGAGAAAGAGAGGGAGAGGGAGAGAAAGAGAGAGGAGAGAAAGGAGGGAAAGAGGGTATTGAGAGGGAGAAACGCGAGGGAGGGGAAAGGTAAGAGGTCTGTGGGGGAGGCGGTCAAATTCCAAGGATCAGCTGTGTGTACTCACCTAGTTGTGGTTTCAGGGGTCGAGACCCAGCTCCTGGCCCCGAGTGTGTATGTGTGTGCGCGCGTGTGTGTGTGTGTGAGCACGTCAGTTGTTTATATGTCCCAGAAATACAATTCACTTCTGTGTATCCGTAATACTAATGAGATACCATTAACACTGAGAGTAGTTCTAATAATTATAATACTAGCGTGTGTTAACAAGTCATTCTTTCACCTAGTTATGTACTACCTTTTACTACATGTGTACCCAATACTTGCTTCTCAGATTGTACTGTCTTTGTGTCCTAGAACATTATCTCTCGAAACTGTTGTCAGGGCTGTAGTCCCATTAGCCACGACTTAATCCTCCTGCTTAATCCTTACTCCTACAAAGTTTATCTTCCTACTACTGCTAGGTGTTGTGTGTATGATAATCGCTCTGGAGCAGGGTTTAGATAGCGAGTTACCAGTGACCGCTGGGCCGGCTCTATCACTCAGACTTCCCGCCAACCACAAAACAGGTGATTTGTACGTTACTGGTCAGAGGGGACGTCCATCCAGATGCCTGATGTACGATGCTCGCTGTACGATGCTTGCTGTACGATGACTCGTGCACCTCGCCCTTCCGCCGCTGGCTTCTTCGCTATTCTTATCTCGTTGCCCTTTTGAGTCCTCATTTACCACACTTATCACTTGTATACTGCTACTTTTATAATTTACACTTCACTTTGGGTAAGTACACTACTTATTTGTGATGACACCCAGCCTGTTATGGCGGCGCTACTCCCTCAGGCCTACTGCTGCCACCACCTCTGCTTATATATATTTATGTATATGTATGTATATATATATATATATATATCCCCTTTCTGGCTAGCTTGTTCACTCTGTGTGCTACATCACATTTTGTCGTTAGCCACCCTCTCTTAATTCTATTTGGTCTTTTCTCTTTAGTCACTCGATTTGTACTTTGTATATGTGTAACAATGTGGCAACAGGTGCCAACTAGGCCTCAACGACTGGCGCTTTGAAATTTTGTTGTATAATTTCAGGCTTTCTCTCGCCTTCACTTTATTTATTTTTGCTAATACACTGGTTATCACTTGTAGGGTTGTTCACTGACGTTGTCACTAACACTGGTTGCTTCTAGCTGCTAAAACACGCCCTAAAAGCACTAAGATTCTCGGAGCCTGGCGCTTGTGACCCACTACACTGTCCCCACTACTGTGTGTGTGTGTGTGTGTGTGTGTGTGTGTGTGTGTGTGTGTGTGTGTGTGTGTGTGTGTGTGTGTGTGTGTGTGTGTGTGTGTGTGTGTGTGTGTGTGTGTGTGTGTGTGTGTGTGTGTGTGTGTGTGTGTGTGTGTGTGTGTGTGTGTGTGTGTGTGTGTGTGTGTGTGTGTGTGTGTGTGTGTGTGTGTGTGTGTGTGTGTGTGTGTATGTGTTGTGTGTGTGTGTGTGTATGTGTGTGTGTGTGTGTGTGTGTGTGTGTGTGTGTGTGTGTGTGTGTGTTGTGTGTGTGTTGTGTGTGTGTGTGTGTTGTGTTGTGTTTGTGTGTTGTGTTTGTGTGTGTGTGTGTTTGTGTGTGTGTGTGTGTTGTGTTTGTGTGTGTTGTTTGTGTGTGTGTGTGTGTGTTTGTGTGTGTGTTTGTGTGTGTTTGTGTGTGTGTGTTTGTGTGTGTGTGTGCGTGTGTTTGTGTGTGTTTGTGCGTTTGTGTATGTATGTGTGTTTGTGTGTGTATGTATGTATGTGTGTGTGTGTGTGTGTGTGTGTGTTTGTTTGCGTGTGTGTTTGTGTAAGTGTGTGTGTGTGTGTGTGTGTGTGTGTACTCACCTAGTTGTACTCACCTAGTTGAGGTTGCGGGGGTCGAGTCCGAGCTCCTGGCCCCGCCTCTTCACTGATCGCTACTAGGTCACTCTCCCTGAGCCGTGAGCTTTATCATACCTCTGCTTAAAGCTATGTATGGATCCTGCCTCCACTACATCGCTTCCCAAACTATTCCACTTACTGACTACTCTGTGGCTGAAGAAATACTTCCTAACATCCCTGTGATTCATCTGTGTCTTCAGCTTCCAACTGTGTCCCCTTGTTACTGTGTCCAATCTCTGGAACATCCTGTCTTTGTCCACCTTGTCAATTCCTCTCAGTATTTTGTATGTCGTTATCATGTCCCCCCTATCTCTCCTGTCCTCCAGTGTCGTCAGGTTGATTTCCCTTAACCTCTCCTCGTAGGACATACCTCTTAGCTCTGGGACTAGTCTTGTTGCAAACCTTTGCACTTTCTCTAGTTTCTTTACGTGCTTGGCTAGGTGTGGGTTCCAAACTGGTGCCGCATACTCCAATATGGGCCTAACGTACACGGTGTACAGGGTCCTGAACGATTCCTTATTAAGATGTCGGAATGCTGTTCTGAGGTTTGCTAGGCGCCCATATGCTGCAGCAGTTATTTGGTTGATGTGCGCTTCAGGAGATGTGCCTGGTGTTATACTCACCCCAAGATCTTTTTCCTTGAGTGAGGTTTGTAGTCTCTGACCCCCTAGACTGTACTCCGTCTGCGGCCTTCTTTGCCCTTCCCCAATCTTCATGACTTTGCACTTGGTGGGATTGAACTCCAGGAGCCAATTGCTGGACCAGGTCTGCAGCCTGTCCAGATCCCTTTGTAGTTCTGCCTGGTCTTCGATCGAGTGAATTCTTCTCATCAACTTCACGTCATCTGCAAACAGGGACACCTCAGAGTCTATTCCTTCCGTCATGTCGTTCACAAATACCAGAAACAGCACTGGTCCTAGGACTGACCCCTGCGGGACCCCGCTGGTCACAGGTGCCCACTCTGACACCTCGCCACGTACCATGACTCGCTGCTGTCTTCCTGACAAGTATTCCCTGATCCATTGAAGTGCCTTCCCTGTTATCCCTGCTTGGTCCTCCAGTTTTTGCACCAATCTCTTGTGTGGAACTGTGTCAAACGCCTTCTTGCAGTCCAAGAAAATGCAATCCACCCACCCCTCTCTCTCTTGTCTTACTGCTGTCACCATGTCATAGAACTCCAGTAGGTTTGTGACACAGGATTTCCCGTCCCTGAAACCATGTTGGCTGCTGTTGATGAGATCATTCCTTTCTAGGTGTTCCACCACTCTTCTCCTGATAATCTTCTCCATGATTTTGCATACTATACATGTCAGTGACACTGGTCTGTAGTTTAATGCTTCATGTCTGTGTGTGTGTGTGTGTGTGTGTGTGTGTGTGTGTGTGTGTGTGTGTGTGTGTGTGTGTGTGTGTGTGTAAGCTTGATCTCTAGCTTCTGGAATTCTTGAGTGGGTTGAATTATAGCTCCTATGAGGGGCTGAACTGCAGCTCCTCTTCCTCTTCAGGGCTCAGAGTTAGTACTAATATTAGGACTCTTGCTTGTGTAACCACACAGAGGAAATACCTTTCTCGGATCGTGCAGCGATCCAAATACATCTAGCTTCTTCGCTGATTATTCTCAGTTTAACATTCACATCAGACACTGATCTCAACACGATATCTACAACCTCCGGCTCCCATCCTCCCCTGCATCAAGACCCCCCCACCTTCCAATGACTCTCCCCCATGACCCTACCCCCAAATATATCTACCCACTCGGAGAAATAAGGAGAGGTTTCCACCTCCACTTTTAACACACTTATTGATTTCAGACTAGGAAAATTCTTGGTTCAACGTCACGATTCCTCGTCGGCTGAAGACAAATTGAAGTCATCGTCTCAAGCTCCTTCAGTGGTTGTGTTGCCTTTCTTATGCATAGCGTTGAGGTCATCTTAAACCCGATCTTTCCTATGTTGTGATAATATCGGCGGGTTTGTCAGAAATGGTGTTAACGAAAGAGCAGTAGAACCTGGTCAGCATGAAGTAGAAAAAGAGGGAAATGGGAGAATATGTGTGTGTGTGTGTGTGTGTGTGTGTGTGTGTGTGTGTGTGTGTACTCGCCTAATTCTACTCAATTGTGTTTGCATGGGTCGGGTCATAGCTGTCTTCACTGGTCGCCACTAGGCCCATTCTCTCCCTGCTCCATGAACTTTATCGTACCTCTTCTTAAAGCATGGTACCTGCCTCCACTACCTTATTTTCCAGACTATTCCACTTCCTGACAACTCTGTAACTGAAGAAATACTTCCTAACATCCCTGTGGTTCATGCGAGTCTTCAACTTCTAATTATGCCCCCTTGTTGGTGCGTCCCATCTCGGGAACATCCTGTTCCTGTCCACTTTGTCGATTCCGCTCAGTATTTTATGTTGTTATAACCCTCCTGTCCCAGTGTCATAAGGTCGATTTCCCTTAACCTCTCCTCGTAGGACATGCCCCTTAACTCTGAGACTAGTCTCGTTGCGAACCTTTGCACTTTCTCTAATTTCCTGACATGCTTGGCCAGGTGTGGGTTCCAAACTGGTGCTGCACAATCCAATATGGGCCTGATGTACACGGTGTACACGGTGTACAGAGTCCTGACGGACTCCTTACCGAGATGTCGGTAGTTGCCCGTATTTGATTGATGTGCGCCTCAGGTGATGCGTTCGGTGTTATACTCACCCCAATATCCTTTTCCTTGAGTGAGGTTTGTAGGCTTTGGCCCCCTAGACTGTATTCTGTCTGTGGTCTTCTTTGCCCTTCCCCAATCTTAATGATTTTGAACTTGGCGGGGTTAACTCCAGGAGCCATTTGCTGGACCAGGCGAGTAGCCTGTCCAGATACCTTTGTAGTACTGCCTGGTCCTCCTTCGACTGAATTCTCTTCATTAACGTGTGTACGTGTGTGTGTGTGTGTGTGTGTGTGTGTGTGTGTGTGTGTGTGTGTGTGTGTGTGTGTGTGTGTGTGTGTGTGTGTGTGTGTGTGTGTGTGCGCGCGCGCGTGCGTCCGCGCTCATGTATGGCTCTCATAAGATTCATCCTGCTGCCAGAGTAGTTAATACACTGGCCTGCGAGTTTAAGGATTCATTGGCCATGGGTTCAGATCCCCACCTTATCCATCACTGACTGATCCGCAGGTGGCCGGGAAAAAAAAGATATCTAGGTGCGACTGTAGTAGAGGTATATTTGAAGACATATTACAGCCCATTTTCCCATAGGAAAACATTAGGTTTTGCACCAGCTCCCTGTCACTGTTAGCTTTGTAATTTCCGTGAAAATTGGTTGCTACTAAACGCATTCCCCTTCCCCCATCTCCTCACCAAACTCATCTCTAACATGCTCGCGAATCTGTTGAAAAAAAAAAAAGTACCTCCTTGAGTTTTGTTTCTCTAAGCATTAGGTATTTGCCAACCAGGTACTAAAAGGCTGCCGTTGTTTCATGCAGCATCTTCCCAGTGAAAAGCAGGGGCGTCACGAGTACGCTAAGTGACAACACAGTAAGTGTCAGGATCCCCGAGGCTGTTCAAGTGCCTCCCAGCATACATAAGGAGGATTACCAATAGGCCCCTGGCTGTCTTCAAGGAGCTGGACAGATACAAAAAGTCAGTACCTGATCAGCCGGGCCGTGGTTCGTACGTCGGCTTGCGTGCGGCCAGCAGCAACAGCCTGGTTGATCAGGCTCTGATCCACCGGTAGACCTGTCACAGACCGGGCCACGGGGGCGCTGATCTCCGAAACCTTCTCCAAGTATACCCTTATAAAAAAAATCATAAGATCTATATTGATGTGTACGGTGGTAATACAATTCTGCTAGATTCTGTAAGTGGAGGAAAATGAACTAATTTTTTTGTTGTTGTTCCAGGTTCCAATGCGTTTCCAATCCTTCAGGATGTAATGAGAAGTCCTCACCCGACTTACCATTAACACACAAAAACAGTAGTAGTATTTAGTGTAGCCTAGCCGCAGTACAACCAAGGAAGCAACAATGCTAGTTTAGCCTAGCTGCAGTACAAGCAAGGCAGCAACAATGCTAGTGTAGCCTAGCTGCAGTACAAACAAGGCAGCAACAATGCTTGTGTAGCCTAGCTGCAGTACAAGCAAGGAAGCAACAATGCTAGTTTAGCCTAGCTGCAGTACAAGCAAGGCAGCAACAATGCTAGTGTAGCCTAGCTGCAGTACAAACAAGGCAGCAACAATGCTAGTGTAGCCTAGCTGCAGTACAAACAAGGCAGCAACAATGCTAGTGTAGCCTAGCTGCAGTACAAACAAGGCAGCAACAATGCTAGTGTAGCCTAGCTGCAGTACAAGCAAGGCAGCAACAATGCTAGTGTAGCCCAGCTGCAGTACAAGCAAGGAAGCAACAATGCTAGTGTAGCCTAGCTGCAGTACAAGCGAGATAGGTAGGTAGAAGATTCGCCGGTATAATCGAACGGCCCGGGCCTTTTCCAAGAGGTGAATCCGGCCCTGGCTTCCTTTC
>NW_027199582.1:0-30534 GCF_038502225.1 Cherax quadricarinatus | reverse complement strand
CAAGCATGCAAGGGCAATTGTTCGCCGTGTCATCCGCGACGCTAAACGCACTTGTTGGCAGGACTACACAATGACGTGGTAAATTGCAAATATTTTATGAAGCAGAATTTAAAAATAATAATATAGTGATTCTGTAGACATTAAACACAAGACTACGTAGAATGGTAATTAAATGCAAAAGTGACATTTAAAGTTGTATTGGGGTATTAGAATTTTAGGGAACAGATTTTATGCTAGTATGTAACTGTTACAGGGCGATTCATAACACTCATCGTGGACGGTGGGTATAATCTGCACTTTACTCTGATTCTGTTATGTGCGCCTTAGGAGATGTACCCGGTGTTATACTCACCCCAAGATCCTTTTGCTTGAGTGAGGTTTGTAGTCTCTGGCCCCCTGGACTGTACTCAGTCTGCGGTCTTCATTGCCCTTCTCCAATTTTCATGACTTTGCTCTTGGTAGTTTTGAACCATGAGCAAGATGCTTTACCAGGCCTGCAGCCTGTCTAGAGCCCTTTATAGTTCTGCCTGGTCCTCGTCCGACTGAATTCTTCTCATCCGCTTCACATCATCTGCAAAGAGGGACACTTCGGAAGCCTTGTCGTTCACAAATTCCAAAAACAACAGCGTTCCTAGGACTGATCCCTGTGGAATCCCTGTGGAATCCCGCTTGTTACAGGTGCCCACTCTGACACCTCGACACGTACCATGACGCGCTGGTGTCTTCTTAACAGGTATTCCCTGATTCATTGTAGTGTCTTTCCTGTTATCCCTTCCTGGTCCTCCAGCTTTTGCACTAATCTCTTTTGTGCAACTGTGTCAAATGCCCTTATACAGTCCAGGGTAATGCAATCTACCCACTCCTCTCTCTCTTGTCTTACTGCTGTCACTTTGTCATAAAACTCCAGTGTGTGTGTGCACGCATGCGCGCGCGCGCGTGTGTGTACTCATCTAACTGTACTCACCTAATTGTGGTTGCAGGGGTTGAGACTCGGCTCCCGGCCCCGCCTCTTCGCTGATAAGCGATGTATGAATGTGTGTGCGCGCTTTTGTGTGGGTGTGTGTGTTTGTAGTTGTGTGTGTGTGTGTGTGTGTGTGTGTGTGTGTGTGTGTGTGTGTGTGTGTGTGTGTGTGTTTGTGTGTGTATGTGTGTGTGTGTTTGTGGTGTGTGTGTGTGTTTGTGTGTGTTTGTGTGTGTGTGTGTGTGCATGTGTGTGTGTGTGCGTGTGTGTGTGTGCGTGTGTGTGTGTGTGTTTGTGTGTGTTTGTGTGTGTGTGTGTGTGCGTGTGTGTGTGTGCGTGTGTGTGTGTGTGCGTGTGTGTGTGTGTGTTTGTGTGTGTTTGTGTGTGTGTGTGTGTGTTTGTGTGTGTGTGTGCGTGTGTGTGTGTGTGTTTGCGTGTGTGTGTGCGTGTGTGTGTGTGTGCGTGTGTGTGTGTGTGTGTTTGTGTGTGTTTGTGTGTGTGTGTGTGTGCGTGTGTGTGTGTGTCAGATCATCATCTTGGTGGTCTGAGTTAGTTTAGTCAACAAGTTAGCGAGGAGCTACTTGATATTCTTGAGAAGGCTGAGCCACTGCCGGAAGTGCCAGGTCACAGGAACAAAGACGACGAAGTTGAGAAAGACGACGACAACAACGAACTCTTCAGATGCTGAAGCTCCTCAGCACTTCATTACGAACTCTCGTTGTTGCTGTTTATGTTTAGGTTTAGTTGAATATTTCAACAGACAGTAAAAAAAATATTTAGGAAAATTTAATATTCATAAATACCACTGGGTAGCATTATGTGAAAACCCAAATATCCTTAATAAAGATCATAGTGTGTGTTATAAAGAAAAAGACCAAGAGACGAAAATCCCCATCACCAAATTGCCGTATTAATATATTAATGAGAATCACTGTGGCATGCAAAGAGTACGTTACACTTTATTCAGCGTATGTACACACTCCCACATAGGGTGCCTCCCAACCAGCCAACCTGGGGTGCCAAGGGTTCAACGATCTTACAGGGCCCATCGTTAAATCAGTACCTTGGTTCATTAACCAGTCATAAGATAGATCTGACAGTTGCTGAGATGATGTGGTATCACTCACGGTCAGCACTTGCCAGGCTCATCCAGCCGCTGGTTGAGCACGGTACTCGCTCTGGCTTTTGTCTTTGCCTTGATTACCGTGTGGTACACTTATACTCCATTACTGTACATAGTTTACGTACGTGTACATATATTAAATTCTTGGTGAAGGAAAATACAATTTAAAGACTATTGCTGCATTTATTTTCGCTGCAAGTGCCTTTATGACCAGGGCAACTGGCCATTATTACATGGGTACTAATTTTAATGTAACTATCAACTATATGGATGACAAAATTCTTCTTGCTTATTGTAAAAACAAATTAAGAAGTAATATGCAGTTGCTGAATGATGTCACTGCATTAAAATGCACTTTTGCAATTAGATATATATATATATATATATATATATATATATATATATATATATATATATATATATATATATATATATATATATATATATATACATTATATATATATATATATATATATATATATATATATATATATATATATATATATATATATATATATATATATATATATATATGTTGTATATGTCTTGCCGAATAGGTAAAACATACGATTTTTGCTTAAATAGAAATGTTGTTCTTGCCGAATAAGGCATGGAAAAATTTGTGTATGCAATAATTTCGCAAAAATCATTCTGAGCCTAAGGAAAAAAAATATATTTCATTGTTTTTGTTTATTAAATTATTGTAAACTTATCTAAAATACATTTTGTTGGATTAGGCTAAATTAAATTGCGCTTGTCATAATAAGGTTAGGTAAGTTTTCTAAAATTCTTTTGGTACAAAATTATTAATTTTTATATTTCGTTTGATCTTATTCTCCTAGCCTTTCTATATTTAAGTTCACCTTAAGATCGAAGGCCTAGCCTGAGCCTCTTAAGAAACTGTTCACGCAGTGAAAGTTGGATAGAAATAGGGACTTATCTTTTAAACAATTTGCGCTGTGAACACCATTATAAAAAAACAAGTGAACCCATCTTTACCATCTTCCTTCAGGTGCGGCGCTGGCACAGCTGGTGGTCAACGAATAGTAACTACTCATAGTTGAGAAGAGAAGAGCTCGACTTGAAAGTAGTGGAAAAGTATGAGGTAGGACAATGAATATCAATAATGTAACAGATGTCCTATAAGCATCGTTAAATTAGCTATCCCTGAAAGGGGACATTTCAGGGGTTTACTGATTTTTCTTATTTTTCCATTATTCTTAATCCAACTTTTAGTTTTTATTTTGCTGGTGAATCGAAGACTCAAGGGCTTCAAATTTTCACTGATTTTTGCACAGTCAGTAGAGCCAGATTCTTAGAACAATTGCCATGAACATGTGCCCTACGACCAGAGTTGCTCCACCCATTTCCAAGCATCCTGGATTAATGCAGATAATGTCCAAAACCCTCAGTGGTGTAGTTTCGACGTTCACAAAACCCTCAGTGGTGTAGTTTCGACGTTCACAAAACCCTCAGTGGTGTAGTTTCGACGTTCACAAAACCCTCAGTGGTGTAGTTTCGACGTTCACAAAACCCTCAGTGGTGTAGCTTCAACGTTCAGAAAACCCTCAGTGGTGTAGTTTCGACGTTCACAAAACCCTCAGTGGTGTAGTTTCGACGTTCACAAAACCCTTAGTGGTGTAGTTTCGACGTTCACAAAACCCTCAGTGGTGTAGCTTCAACGTTCAGAAAACCCTCAGTGGTGTAGCTTCAACGTTCACAAAACCCTGAGTGGTGTAGTTTCGACGTTCACAAAACCCTCAGTGGAGTAGCTTCAACGTTCACAAAACCCTCAGTGGAGTAGCTTCAACGTTCAGAAAACCCTCAGTGGAGTAGCTTCAACGTTCACAAAACCCTCAGTGGAGTAGGTTCAACGTTCAGAAAACCCTCAGTGGTGTGTAGCTTCAACGTTCACAAAACCCTCAGTGGAGTAGCTTCAACGTTCACAAAACCCTCAGTGGAGTAGCTTCAACGTTCACAAAACCCTCAGTGGAGTAGCTTCAACGTTCAGAAAACCCTCAGTGGAGTAGCTTCAACGTTCAGAAAACCCTCAGTGGTGTAGCTTCAACGTTCACAAAACCCTCAGTGGTGTAGTTTCAACGTTCACAAAACCCTCAGTGGTGTAGCTTCAACGTTCACAAAACCCTCAGTGGTGTAGCTTCAACGTTCACAAAAGCTGCTTAATAATTGGCTAAAGATCGAGGATGATATTCAAGTGTGTAGGTGCAGTATTTATCATTTTATCTGAAAAATAGTGAGAAAATTTCAATCTGCCTGTTCTGATCGGCTTCAGTATTTGATAGATGATGCATCTTACGGACAGTATAGTACCCAATAAGTTTTATTTACATGCAGAAGTTTTGCTGATGTAGTAAATAGCTAAAAGATTTTAACCCGTTGGAATCCTTGATATAACTGGAGACTAACTCTTCTGGTCGACTTAAACATTTCACCACTGGAGTTGCTTCCTGCATGCAAGATTCATGCAATTATTGGGTGACAAAAGCCCCCATTTGCAATGTTATTGCATTCTGGAAGAAGGATGATGTCCCACAAGTTTAATCTGAGTTGGTTGCAAATTTGTAATTTTATACAGGGTGTTTAAAGACTTGCAATTTTTGGAATCTGATGAATTACTGGAGAATTTCTTTTTTGATCGGCTTCAGACTTGTGTCATATGCGGCCATTAGTGAATGCCTCTTCCGATTGGCTTTAAACCCTAAACGCTGGTGTACTTTAATTGAAGTATAATTACATTGATTTTGGATGACAATCGCATTTTTTAAGCAATTTTATTAAATTCTATTTTCTTAAAAAAAAATTATTCTTTTGGACTGTGAAGATTTGAAATAGAATATAAATGTGAAAAGAATCCAGAATAAACATTGGCGTTTGTAGGTTGTTTCTAAATTTAATGATCATATACTTACTTATTTTTGCAACACTTCTCACCAACAGTTTTCGTTCATATCTCGAAATTTATCGTTTATACCTCGAGAACGCCTTATTTGACCGGCTTCAAATTTCTAGTGCTGGTGTAATGTTATCTTGCGCTAGATTCACAGGACTCTTTGCATGTAATATTACACTGGAAAAAATGGTATATAGTTCATTCCTTCATTTTATTTTCGTGTTAACTGGACAAAACCTCTGATCTTCAAAATTTTCACCACTCTTGTATCATCTTCCATTATAGGGATTTGCATTAATGGGCTGTGTAAGTGACATTATTAATGTGGTGTATATGTGACATTATGAAAGGGGTGTGTGACATTATTAATGGGGTAAGTGACATTATTAATGGGGGTAGGTAAGTGACATTACTATTGGGGTGTGTAAGTGACATTAATGGGATGAATAACATTATTAATGGGGTGTATAAGTAACATTATTAATGGGGTATGTGACATTATTAGAGGTGTGTAAGTGACATTATTAAAGGGGTGTGTAAGTGACATTATTAAAGGGGTGTATAAGTGACATTTAATCTCGAAATGGCATGTTAATATTTTACATGCACTGTTTTGCCTGAATTTATCCTCCTCTTGCTCTGACAGTATCAGAATGCATCACATTTCATAGCTGCTGTATAACCCCAACTTGTTTACCCTTCTCCTATATTTGAAATAAAATAATTGCAAACAGCATCATTTTTAAGGGACAATTAAATCTTATTGAGTGTGATAGCAAGATGGCTGGTGTCTTTTTTTTTGTCATAAACAAGTGGGATAGCAGGAATATCTTGCTACTTCTACTTACACTCAAGTCACACTACACAGGCATGCATACGCCTATACATAAGATAAGATAAGATAAGATTTCGTTCGGATTTTTAACCCCGGAGGGTTAGCCACCCAGGATAACCCAAGAAAGTCAGTGCGTCATCGAGGACTGTCTAACATATTTCCATTGGGGTCCTTAATCTTGTCCCCCAGGATGCGACCCACACCAGTCGACTAATACCCAGGTACCTATTTGCTGCTAGGTGAACAGGACAACAGGTGTAAGGAAACGTGTCGAAATGTTTCCACCCGCCGGGAATCGAACTCGGGCCCTCCGTGTGTGAAGCGGGAGCTTTAGTCACCAGGCCACCGGGCCACCGGTCTGGATTTTCTTCTTTTTCTTAATAGTTCTTGTTCTTCTTTATTTCGTCTTATCTCCATGGGAAAGTGGAAAAAAATTCATCCTCCATAATCCATGCGTTTTGTAAGAGGCGATTAAAATGCCAGGAACAAGAGGCTAGTAACCTCTTTTAGTGTATAAATTACTAAATTTGAAAAGAAAGACTCGTTTTTCTTTATAGGTCACCCTACCGGTGTGTTGAAAAACAATTCATCTGTGTGTTCGCTTTAGCCTGTGTTTGTGCGGATATTTTTAAGGGGATTCTGGTTAGTAACAACAGAATGCCTCTTCTGCTCGGATTTCAACTCATACGGCTGATGTCTTTCGTCAAACGAGGCATCGCCTTGATTTTAGGTTAACTAATTTTAATATTCTAATTTTGTTAATCAAATTGGTTTTGTAAGGTTATCCTCGGCTAAATCTACTTGATATTTCTTAATATTCACATAATATCTGTGAAACCTCAACACCACGACAAAAAAAAAAAAAAAAAAAAAAAAAAAAAATAACGTACCCAAAGTTTTACTGAAACTTACTTAAGTAACCTTGAAAACAGTTCATCAAGGTCCGGGAAAGTTTTTGGTTTCAGTTTATCTACTTCTTTGATAATCATGTTCTTCGTGACAGTAATATTACTTAATTTCTTTTCTTTGAGACCTGAATAATTATTAATTGTTGGGATATCATGTATGTGTGAAAGACTGACAAGAAATAAGCAATAAAAAAAGAACACATTACCTGCTCATTTTCAGTCAGATTTCCTGCCTCAGTTTTCACGATTTTACTTTTTCTATGACCTTTGTCCTACACTTAAAAACACCCTTTTTGGGTTTGTCTTTGATTCATTAGCAACCTTAACTTTGGTCAAATTGACTGTGCTTCTTTGACCGGTAATTTGGAGTCCAGTGATTTCCTGTAATTAGCTCAGGACTGTTTTCTGAAGCAGGGCGCAACAGCCTACCAGAGCTAATAATTTGCTAGACCTAATCTTCTCAAATAAGGACACCCTCGTAAATAATCTAGTGATCACTGAAGAGCGACTATGAAATTAAGATCCCCTATTATTACTAAGTTCTCATGTCTGAAAGCCCTAATTTCGTCCCCAAAAAATGTCCCTCTATCGCTTTCCGAGTTTTAAGTTCTGTATGTTACATCTTTTTAGAAATTCTACCTAAACCTAAACCTAAATTTATATTTTCTCGTACATATAATGCTACTCCCCCTCCCTCCCCTGCCCGATATATCTATCTACATGGAATAACTTAAACCCTTTAATATGGCGCCTGGCAATCATGTCCCGAGTCTTTAAATGATTCCATATTTCATTTATTTCAATAACATCAGAGTTTCCCTCACACGATACCAAACGCATTTCTTTAATTTGCTTCCTGGTGCTTTGACTATTAATTTAAAATATGTTAATATTTTTTTCTTCGTCTTTTTCCTATTCATCTTTGTTTTTCCAAAATTTGTCATCATTATTACCCATTGTTACTTGATAACTATTATTCTTAAAATTCAAGATATCGAATCCTAAATCAACATTTTCACGGTACATTTTTACCTTCCAAAAACCATTTCTCTAATCGAAGCCCATCCCTGGCATACATGTTATTTCTACCGAAGAAGAGGTCCCAGTTTTCAATAAATGGTACTGCATTACCCTTAGTGTCTGTCCAGCCAACAATTAATAGCAATTGCTCTGGACAGCCAATAATTTCCAAAACCCCATCTTGGCAAAATGCCAGGTATAACAGGTACCTCCCTAGCTATTGCTGACCTATATCTCTATGCTAGATATAAAATATAGAAATGTTAACTGTCTGGCAGACTTGGAGGAAAGAAACGAGGGGCATAGATGGAACCCACGAGCTATACAAAATTATTTTGAATTTTGGGGGAAAATTCATGTGGGTCTCCAGTGCTGACGTTGGCATCAGTAAAAACGAGAGTCAGGTCTGGAGAGTCAGGTCTGGAGAGTCAGGTCTGGAGAGTCAGGTCTGGAGAGTCAGGTCTGGAGAGAACTTGCCACTCAATTTCCGTACTTTTATTTTCCAAACTGCTCTCATAGATGTAATGGAAATGACAGAATCCCACCAAGAAGTGCAAACTTTTACCATTGATGGGCTGCAAACTTTTACCATTGATGGGCTGCAAACTTTTACCATTGATGGGCTGCAAACTTTTACCATTGATGGGCTTCAAGCTTTTACCATTGATGGGCTTCAAACTTTTGTCATTGATGGGCTTCAAACTTTTACCATTGATGGGCTTCAAACTTTTGCCATTGATGGGCTTCAAACTTTTACCATTGATGGGTTGCAAACTTTTTACCATTGATTGGCTTCAAACTTTTATCATTGATGGGCTTCAAACTTTTACCATTGATGGGCTTCAAACTTTTACCATTGATGGGCTCCAAACTTTTTACCATTGATGGGCTTCAAACTTTTACCATTGATGGGATTCAAACTTTTACCATTGATGGGCTTCAAACTTTTGCCATTGATGGGCTTCAAACTTTTACCATTGATGGGATTCAAACTTTTACCATTGATGGGCTCCAAACTTTTTACCATTGATGGGCTTCAAACTTTTACCATTGATGGGATTCAAACTTTTACCATTGATGGGCTTCAAACTTTTGCCATTGATGGGCTTCAAACTTTTACCATTGATGGGCTTCAAACTTTTACCATTGATGGGCTTCAAACTTTTGCCATTGATGGGCTTCAAACTTTTACCATTGATGGGATTCAAACTTTTACCATTGATGGGCTTCAAACTTTTACCATTGATGGGCTTCAAACTTTTACCATTGATGGGCTTCAAACTTTTACCAATGATGGGCTTCAAACTTTTACCATTGATGGGCTTCAAACTTTTACCATTGATGGGATTCAAACTTTTACCATTGATGGGCTTCAAACTTTTACCATTGATGGGCTTCAAACTTTTACCATTGATGGGCTTCAAACTTTTACCATTGATGGGCTTCAAACTTTTACCATTGATGGGCTTCAAACTTTTACCATTGATGGGCTTCAAACTTTTGCCATTGATGGGCTTCAAACTTTTACCATTGATGGGATTCAAACTTTTACCATTGATGGGCTTCAAACTTTTACCATTGATGGGCTTCAAACTTTTACCATTGATGGGCTTCAAACTTTTACCATTGATGGGCTTCAAACTTTTGCCATTGATGGGCTTCAAACTTTTACCATTGATGGGATTCAAACTTTTACCAATGATGGGCTTCAAACTTTTACCATTGATGGGTTTCAAACTTTTACAATTGATGGGCTTCAAACTTTTACCATTGATGGGCTTCAAACTTTTACCATTGATGGGCTTCAAACTTTTACCATTGATGGGCTTCAAACTTTTACCATTGATGGGCTTCAAACTTTTACCATTGATGGGCTTCAAACTTTTACCATTGATGGGCTTCAAACTTTTACCATTGATGGGCTTCAAACTTTTACCATTGATGGGCTTCAAACTTTTACCATTGATGGGCTTCAAACTTTTACCATTGATGGGCTTCAAACTTTTACCATTGATGGGCTTCAAACTTTTACCATTGATGGGCTTCAAACTTTTACCATTGATGGGTTTCAAACTTTTACCATTGATGGGCTTCAAACTTTTACCATTGATGGGCTTCAAACTTTTACCATTGATGGGCTTTATTGAAACAGTTTGTCACTCTGAGTTGCGTAAATTTCAATTTGCCAATTTTATTAAACAAATTGTTTCCTATGTAATAACTAGGAAATGCGTCTTCTGATAGCCTTCAAACCCTTACTAGGAAGTTATTTCGTATTAATTTTGAGCTGAGTGGGTGCCAGTTTGTCATTTTTTTGGCATTGTCATCAAAATAGTGTGTTTAAAAAAATATATAAAAAATTATTTTTCTGAAAAAAATTGCAAGTAATTCTTGAAAACAATGTAAACGCAAAAGTAAAGTGGAAAAAATAAAAATGAGCAAATTTATGGATTTTTTTTAAGTTCATTGAGGAAAAACATTCCCAGTGTTTCCTGAACATTATCAACATTTTCGTTTGTTTTATCACAAGTTTTCGTTTATTACTCGAGAATTGTTAATTCGATAGGCTTCAAAATTCTTGTAAAGATTCATGGAAGTATCAACCTGCCTTATCCACACTGCTACATCGGCCAATCATGTGCTCTTGTTATCGTGTGATTATTGAAGAAGGTCGTCTCTAATTGGTTATTTTGGCACTTTAGCTTCGAATTAGTATAGAATTATTTTATCTTATTTACAGTGTTTTCTCCTTGATGCTGGTGAGGTGTTCTTGATCCAAGGAAGTGGATTTATTAACCCCTTGCTTGAATGGGACCTGAGTACCTCCCAAGCCACAGGGATTATTTGAACTACTGGTTCAGCGTTTTTCTTTGATTAAAATATATCAGTTGTGGATGGAATCAATCCTCAACGGCTGATTCATCGTTTGAAACTGATGAAACGTTTTACAGTTTTAGGCTGTGTAGGCCTGAAACTTTTAGTTTTAATATTATTTTCCTCACGGGAAACAATCTTTGATGTTAGGTTATATAAGTTATCATGTTCCAGCTTCCTTAATCAAACAGCTTTGTCTGAAAGAATTGGAGAATGTCTCATCTAATCAGAAAAAAATCAGATTTTGACTATATTTGGTAATCCAAAGTTAAACCAGCTTAATCATCACCATCAAGATTAATGTTTACCTTTTCTGAACGGCTTCATTGCTTTATCAGCTGATGCATCTTAACACCAGGATAATAATCGTTAAGTTTAGTTTGTGTGAAAGCAAAACAATTTATTTTCAATGCCATAAATATAATTTGGCAACTCTGAATTTTTTTTTATCAAACTGAACGATCGTAAAAGAGCAGAATGTCATTACAGTTGTAAGGAATTTTAAACCAATACAAAGGGAAACTGAATGATGAAAAACTATTAAAATTTATAAATTATAGTTTTTGAATTTCGTGAGTTGAGAGAATTCTTAAATACAGCAGCAATAAGTCACTCTGTCTTACTTTTTCGGGGTTATCCCAGGTTCTGTACACATATGCTGCCATGTATGATAATCTATGTAAGTGTATTTGTGTATACCTGAATAAACTTACTTAGAAGGAGTAATACCAGAACCGCCACTCTGTCATTATATATGTATATATATATATATATATATATATATATATATATATATATATATATATATATATATATATATATATATATATATATATATTTCGTGCCGAATATGTAAAACTGGTCAATTAGAAAGAACTCATTTAAAATTAAGTCCTTTCTGAAATTTTCTCTTATACGTTTAAAGATATATTTTTTTCATTAATGTTAATGTAAAAAAACTTAATTTTGCACCAAAAAAATCTTAGAAAACTTACCTAACCTTATTATAACAAGAGCAATTTATTTTAGCCTAACACAACTAAATATATTTTAAATACGTTTACAATAATTTAGTACTAAACAAACACAATCAAATATACTTTTTTCATTTGGTTCAAAATGATTTTGGAGAAATTATTGCATACACAAATTTTCACTTGTTCTATATGGCAATATGAGCTTTGCTATTTAAGCCAAGATCGCAAGTTCTGCTTATTCGGCACGACATATATATATATACATATATATATATACATATATATATATACATATATATATATACATATATATATATACATATATATATATATATATATATTATATGTATATATATATATATATATATATATATATATATATTATAATATATGTATATATTATAATATATGTATATATATTATATATATAAGAGGAGCGATTGGTGGAATGATGATGTAAAGAGAGTAGTAATTGAGAAAAAGTTAGCATATGAGAAGTTTTTACAAAGTAGAAGTGATGCAAGGAGGGAAGAGTATATGGAGAAAAAGAGAGAAGTTAAGAGAGTGGTGAAGCAATGTAAAAAGAGAGCAAATGAGAGAGTGGGTGAGATGTTATCAACAAATTTTGTTGAAAATAAGAAAAAGTTTTGGAGTGAGATTAACAAGTTAAGAAAGCCTAGAGAACAAATGGATTTGTCAGTTAAAAATAGGAGAGGAGAGTTATTAAATGGAGAGTTAGAGGTATTGGGAAGATGGAAGGAATATTTTGAGGAATTGTTAAATGTTGATGAAGATAGGGAAGCTGTGATTTCGTGTATAGGGCAAGGAGGAATAACATCTTGTAGGAGTGAGGAAGAGCCAGTTGTGAGTGTGGGGGAAGTTCGTGAGGCAGTAGGTAAAATGAAAGGGGGTAAGGCAGCCGGGATTGATGGGATAAAGATAGAAATGTTAAAAGCAGGTGGGGATATAGTTTTGGAGTGGTTGGTGCAATTATTTAATAAATGTATGGAAGAGGGTAAGGTACCTAGGGATTGGCAGAGAGCATGCATAGTTCCTTTGTATAAAGGCAAAGGGGATAAAAGAGAGTGCAAAAACTATAGGGGGATAAGTCTGTTGAGTGTACCTGGTAAAGTGTATGGTAGAGTTATAATTGAAAGAATTAAGAGTAAGACGGAGAATAGGATAGCAGATGAACAAGGAGGCTTTAGGAAAGGTAGGGGGTGTGTGGACCAGGTGTTTACAGTGAAACATGTAAGTGAACAGTATTTAGATAAGGCTAAAGAGGTCTTTGTGGCATTTATGGATTTGGAAAAGGCGTATGACAGGGTGGATAGGGGGGCAATGTGGCAGATGTTGCAAGTGTATGGTGTAGGAGGTAGGTTACTGAAAGCAGTGAAGAGTTTTTACGAGGATAGTGAGGCTCAAGTTAGAGTATGTAGGAAAGAGGGAAATTTTTTCCCAGTAAAAGTAGGCCTTAGACAAGGATGTGTGATGTCACCGTGGTTGTTTAATATATTTATAGATGGGGTTGTAAGAGAAGTAAATGCGAGGTCTTGGCAAGAGGCGTGGAGTTAAAAGATAAAGAATCACACACAAAGTGGGAGTTGTCACAGCTGCTCTTTGCTGATGACACTGTGCTCTTGGGAGATTCTGAAGAGAAGTTGCAGAGATTGGTGGATGAATTTGGTAAGGTGTGCAAAAGAAGAAAATTAAAGGTGAATACAGGAAAGAGTAAGGTTATGAGGATAACAAAAAGATTAGGTGATGAAAGATTGAATATCAGATTGGAGGGAGAGAGTATGGAGGAGGTGAACGTATTCAGATATAAAAAAATGAATACACAAATACAGAACTTACAAACACCTAAATATGCAAAAATGTCGGTACATGTCAACCTATGCATGACTAGATCCATGCATATGTGCATACATTCTCACACTTATACATAGGCACACACAAATAAGTTTATATATGTACATGTATATTCACAGGTATATGTACACCCACATGATCAGTACCTAGCTGGCCAAGCTTTGATTCGTACGAAGGATTGCGTGCTGTCAGCGGTAACAGCCTGGTGGATCAGGCCCTGATCCACGGAATGACTGGTCATGGACCTATCTGCGGAGGGGGTATTGACGCCCCGAGCACCCTCCAGGTAGATTCCATGTAGATGCATATATATATATATATATATATATATATATATATATATATATATATATATATATATATATATATATATATATATATATATATATATATATATATATATATATATATATATATATATTATATATATATATATATATATATTATTATATTATATTATTATCACACTGGCCGATTCCCACCAAGGCAGGGTGGCCCGAAAAAGAAAAACTTTCACCATCATTCACTCCATCACTGTCTTGCCAGAAGGGTGCTTTACACTACAGTTTTTAAACTGCAACATTAACACCCCTCCTTCAGAGTGCAGGCACTGTACTTCCCATCTCCAGGACTCAAGTCCGGCCTGCCGGTTTCCCTGAACCCCGTCATAAATGTTACTTTGCTTACACTCCAACAGCACGTCAAGTATTAAAAACCATTTGTCTCCATTCACTCCTATCAAACACGCTCACGTATGCCTGCTGGAAGTCCGAGCCCCTCGCACACAAAACCTCCTTTACCCCCTCCCTCCAACCTTTCCTAGGCCGACCCCTACCCCGCCTTCCTTCCACTACAGACTGATACACTCTTGAAGTCACTCTGTATCGCTCCATTCTCTCTACATGTCCGAACCCCCTCAACAACCCTTCCTCAGCCCTCTGGACAACAGTTTTGGTAATCCCGCACCTACTCCTAACTTCCAAACTACGAATTCTCTGCATTATATTCACACCACACATTGCCCTCAGACATGACATCTCCACTGCCTCCAGCCTTCTCCTCGCTGCAACATTCATCACCCATGCTTCACACCCATATAAAGGCGTTGGCAAAACTATACTCTCATACATTCCCCTCTTTGCCTCCAAGGACAAAGTTCTTTGTCTCCACAGACTCCTAAGTGCACCACTCACCCTTTTCCCCTCATCAATTCTATGATTCACCTCATCTTTCATAGACCCATCCGCTGACACGTCCATTCCCAAATATCTGAATACATTCACCTCCTCCATGCTCTCTCCCTCCAATCTGATATCCAATCTTTCATCACCTAATCTTTTTGTTATCCTCGTAACCTCACTCTTTCCTGTATTCACTTTTAATTTTCTTCTTTTGCACACCCTACTAAATTCATCCACCAATCTCTGCAACTTCTCTTCAAAATCTCCCAAGAGCACAGTGTCATCAGCAAAGAGCAACTGTGACAACTCCCACTTTATGTGTGATTCTTTATCTTTTAACTCCACGCCTCTTGCCAAGACCCTCGCATTTACTTCTCTTACAACCCCATCTATAAATATATTAAACAACCACGGTGACATCACACATCCTTGTCTAAGGCGTACTTTTACTGGGAAATAATTTCCCTCTTTCCTACATACTCTAACTTGAGCCTCACTATCCTCGTAAAAACTCTTCACTGCTTTCAGTAACCTACCTCCTACACCATACACCTGCAACATCTGCCATATTGCCCCCCTATCCACCCTGTCATACGCCTTTTCCAAATCCATAAATGCCACAAAGACCTCTTTAGCCTTATCTAAATACTGTTCACTTATATGTTTCACTGTAAACACCTGGTCCACACACCCCCTACCTTTCCTAAAGCCTCCTTGTTCATCTGCTATCCTATTCTCCGTCTTACTCTTAATTCTTTCAATAATAACTCTACCATACACTTTACCAGGTATACTCAACAGACTTATCCCCCTATAATTTTTGCACTCTCTTTTGTCCCCTTTGCCTTTAAACAAAGGAACTATGCATGCTCTCTGCCAATCCCTAGGTACCTTACTCTCTTCCATACATTTATTAAATAATTGCACCAACCACTCCAAAACTATATCCCCACCTGCTTTTAACATTTCTATCTTTATCCCATCAATCCCGGCTGCCTTACCCCCTTTCATTTTACCTACTGCCTCACGAACTTCTCCCACACTCACAAATGGCTCTTCCTCACTCCTACAAGATGTTATTCCTCCTTGCCCTGTACACGAAATCACAGCTTCCCTATCTTCAACAACATTTAACAATTCCTCAAAATATTCCCTCCATCTTCCCAATACCTCTAACTCTCCATTTAATAACTCTCCTCTCCTATTTTTAACTGACAAATCTATTTGTTCTCTAGGCTTCCTTAACTTGTTAATCTCACTCCAAATCTTTTTCTTATTTTCAACAAAATTTGTTGATAACATCTCACCCACTCTCTCATTTGCTCTCTTTTTACATTGCTTCACCACACTCTTAACCTCTCTCTTTTTCTCCATATACTCTTCCCTCCTTGCATCACTTCTACTTTGTAAAAACTTCTCATATGCTAACTTTTTCTCCCTTACTACTCTTTTTACATCATCATTCCACCAATCGCTCCTCTTTCCTCCCGCACCCACTTTCTTGTAACCACAAACTTCTGCTGAACACTCTAACACTACATTTTTAAACCTACCCCATACCTCTTCGACCCCATTTCCTATGCTCTCATTAGCCCATCTATCCTCCAATAGCTGATTATATCTTACCCTAACTGCCTCCTCTTTTAGTTTATAAACCTTCACCTCTCTCTTCCCTGATGCTTCTATTCTCCTTGTATCCCATCTACCTTTTACTCTGTAGCTACAACTAGAAAGTGATCTGATATATCTGTGGCCCCTCTATAAACATGTACATCCTGAAGTTTACTCAACAGTCTTTTATCTACCAATACATAATCCAACAAACTACTGTCATTTCGCCCTACATCATATCTTGTATACTTATTTATCCTCTTTTTCTTAAAATATGTATTACCTATAACTAAACCCCTTTCTATACAAAAGTTCAATCAAAGGGCTCCCATTATCATTTACACCTGGCACCCCAAACTTACCTACCACACCCTCTCTAAAAGTTTCTCCTACTTTAGCATTCAGGTCCACTACCACAATTACTCTCTCACTTGGTTCAAAGGCTCCTATACATTCACTTAACATCTCCCAAAATCTCTCTCTCTCCTCTACATTCCTCTCTTCCCCAGGTGCATACACGCTTATTATGACCCACTTTTCGCATCCAACCTTTACTTTAATCCACATAATTCTTGAATTTACACATTCATTTTCTCTTTTCTACTTCCATAACTGATCCTTCACCATTACTACTACCCCTTCCTTTGCTCTAACTCTCTCAGATACTCCAGATTTAATCCCATTTATTTCCCCCCACCGAAACTCCCCTACTGCCCCTTAAGCTTTGTTTCGCTTAGGGCCAGGACATCCAACTTCTTTTCATTCATAACATCAGCAATCATCTGTTTCTTGTCATCCGCACTACATCCACGCACATTCAAGCATCCCAGTTTTTCTTCTTCTCGTTTTTAGTAAATGTCTACAGGAGAAGGGGTTACTAGCCCATTGCTCCCGGCATTTTAGTCGCCTCATACGACACGCATGGCTTACGGAGGAAAGATTCTTTTCCAATTCCCCATGGACAATAGAAGAAATAAAGAAGAACAAGAGCTATTTAGAAAAAGGAGAAAAACCTAGATGTATGTATATATATATATGCATGTGCGTGTCTGTGAAGTGTGACCAAAGTGTATGTAGGAGTAGCAAGGTATCCCTGTTATCTAGCGTGTTTATGTGACAGAAAAAGAAACCAGCAATCCTACCATCATGCAAAACAGTTACAGGTTTCTGTTTCACAGTCATCTGGCAGGACGGTAGTACTTCTCTGGGTGGTTGCTGTCTACCAACCTACTACCTATATATATACATATATATATATATATATATATATATATATATATATTATATATATATATATATATATATATATATATATATATATCATGACATCTCCACTGCCTCCAACCTTCTCCTCGCTGCAACATTCATCACCCATGCTTCACACCCATATAAGAGCGTTGGTAAAACTATACTCTCATACATTCCCCTCTTTGCCTCCAAGGACAAAGTTCTTTGTCTCCACAGACTCCTAAGGGCACCACTCACCCTTTTCCCCTCATCAATTCTATGATTCACTTCATCTTTCATAGACCCATCCGCTGACACGTCCACTCCCAAATATCTGAATACATTCACCTCCTCCATACTCTCTCCCTCCAATCTGATATCCAATCTTTCATCACCTAATCTTTTTGTTATCCTCATACCCTTACTCTTTCCTGTATTCACCTTTAATTTTCTTCTTTTGCACACCCTACCAAATTCATCCACCAATCTCTGCAACTTCTCTTCAGAATCTCCCAAGAGCACAGTGTCATCAGCAAAGAGCAGCTGTGACAACTCCCACTTTGTGTGTGATTCTTTATCTTTTAACTCCACGCCTCTTGCCAAGACCCTCGCATTTACTTCTCTTACAACCCCATCTATAAATATATTAAACAACCACGGTGACATCACACATCCTTGTCTAAGGCCTACTTTTACTGGGAAATAATTTTCCTCTTTCCTACATACTCTAACTTGAGCCTCACTATCCTCGTAAAAACTCTTCACTGCTTTCAGTAACCTACCTCCTACACCATACACCTGCAACATCTGCCACATTGCCCCCCTATCCACCCTGTCATACGCCTTTTCCAAATCCATAAATGCCACAAAGACCTCTTTAGCCTTATCTAAATACTGTTCACTTATATGTTTCACTGTAAACACCTGGTCCACACACCCCCTACCTTTCCTAAAGCCTCCTTGTTCATCTGCTATCCTATTCTCCGTCTTACTCTTAATTCTTTCAATAATAACTCTACCATACACTTTACCAGGTATACTCAACAGACTTATCCCCCTATAATTTTTGCACTCTCTTTTATCCCCTTTGCCTTTATACAAAGGAACTATGCATGCTCTCTTCCAATATATATATATATATATATTTATATATATATATATATATATATATATATATATATATATATATATATATATATATATATATATATATACACACATTGTATGTGTGTACTCACCTAGTTGAGGTTGCGGTCGTCGAGTCCATGCTCCAGGCCCCGCCTCTTCACTGGTCGCTACTAGGTCACTCTCCCTAAGCCATGAGCTTTATCATACCTCTGCTTAAAGCTATGTGTGGATCCTGCCGCTTCCCAAACTATTCCACTTCCTGACTACTCTGTGGCTGAAGAAATACTTCCTAACATCCCTGTGATTCATCTGTGTCTTCAACTTCCAACTGTGTCTCCTTGTTGCTGTGTCCCATCTCTGGAACATCCTGTCATTGTCCACCTTGTCAATTCCTCTCAGTATTTTGTATGTAGTTATCATGCCCCCCCTATCTCTCCTGTCCTCCAGTGTCGTCAGATTGATTTATCTTAACCTCTCCTCGTAGGACACACCTCTTAGCTCTGACAAAGTGTCTGACAGGATTGTAGATGATTGGTTCAAAGAACCATTCATCTACATCTCCTGCCATACGGTTTATAAGCTGCTTCTCCGTTCCTATGCCGTATTCTATTCAAGATTGATGGATTGACCACATCGACTCAAGGCTGAGGGACTGATTACCTCATTCTCCTCCTGTTCTTCAAGTTTATCCTTTGTATGGACTGATGAAGCCACTGTGTGGCGAAACGTTTCCTCAATAAAGATACCCAAGAGTTGCACATGTGTCTAATTTAACAACATGTCGGTTCTTTGAACCATTCATCTACAATCCTGTCAGACACTGTAACTTCTTGGGATCTTAATATTTGGGAATTCTTCGCTTGCCTAACCCTTGGGCACGACCTACTTCCACATTGGACAAATGTGACACCACCTACGACTGCTGCACCTCTCCTGCCATACGGTTTATAAGCTGCTTCTCTGCTCCTATGCCGTATTCTATTCAAGATTGATGTACTGACCACATCGATTCAAGGCTGAGGGTCTGATTACCTCATTTTCCTCCTGTTCTTCAAGTTTATCCTTTGTATGGACTGATGAAGCTACTGTGTGGCGAAACGTTTCCTCAATAAATATACCCAAGAGTTGCACATGTGTCTAATTTAACAACTTGGTAGGGTTGAACTCCAGGAGCCAATTGCTGGACCAGGTCTGCAGCCTGTCCAGATCCCTTTGTAGTTCTGCCTGGTCTTCGATCGAAAGAATTCTTCTCAGGAACTTCACGTCATCTGCAAACAGGGACACTTCGGAGTCTATTCCTTCCGTCATGTCGTTCACAAATACCAGAAACAGCACTGGTCCTAGGACTGACCCCTGTGGGACCCCGCTGGTCACAAATGCCCACTCTGACACCTCGCCACGTACCATGACTCGCTGCTGTCTTCCTGACAAATATTCCCTGATCCATTGTAGTGCCTTCCCTGTTATCCCTGCTTGGTCCTCCAGTTTTTGCACTAATCTCTTGTGTGGAACTGTGTCAAAAGCCTTCTTGCAGTCCAAGAAAATGCAATCCACACACCCCTCTCTCTCTTGTCTTACTGCTGTCACCATGTCTTAGAACTCCAGTAGGATTGTGACACAGGATTTCCCGTCCCTGAAACCATGTTGGCTTCTGTTGATGAGATAATTCCTTTCTATGTGTTCCACCACTCTTCTGATAATCTTCTCCATGACTTTGCATACTATACATGTCAGTGACACTGGTCTGTAGTTTAGTGCTTCATGTCTGTCTCCTTTTTTAAAGATTGGGACTACATTTGCTGTCTTCCATGCCTCAGGCAATCTCCCTGTTTCGATAGATTTATTGAATATTGTTGTTAGGGGCACACAAAGCGCCTCTGCTCCCTCTCTCAGGACCCATGGAAAGATGTTATCCGGCCCCATTGCTTTTGAGGTATCTAGCTCACTCAGAAGCCTCTTCACTTCTTCCTCGGTTGTGTGTACTGTGTCCAGCACTTGGTGGTGTGCCCCACCTCTCCGTCTTTCTGGAGCCCCTTCTGTCTCCTCTGTGAACACTTCTTTGAATCTCTTGTTGAGTTCCTCACATACTTCACTGTCATTTCTTGTGCATATATGTGTGTGTGCGTGTGTATGTGTGTACTCGCCTATTTGTACTCACCTATTTGTGATTGCAGGGGTTGGTTCATATCTCCTGGCCCCGCCTCTTCACTGCTACTGGGTCCTCTCTCTCCCTACTCCATGAGCTTTATCAAACGTCGTCTTAAAACTACGTATGGTTCCCGCCTCCACTACATCACTTTCTAGGCTATTCCACTGCCTGACAACTCTATGTCTGAAGAAATACTTCTTAACATCCCTTTGACTCATCTGAGTCTTCAGCTTCCAATTGTGACCCCTTGTTTCTGTGTCCCATCTCTGGAACATCCTGTCTTTGTCCACTTTATCTATTCCGCGACGTATTTTATTTGTCGTTATTGTGTCTTCCCTGACCCTCCTGTCCTCCAGTGTCATCAGGCCAATTTCCCTTAACGTTTCGTAGGACAATCACCTTAGCTCTGAGACTAGTCTTGTCGCAAACCTTTGCACTTTCTCTAATTTCTTGACGTGCTTGACCAGATGTGGATTCCAAACTGGTGCTGCATACCCCAGTATGGGCCTGACGTATATGGTATACAGAGTCTTGAACGATTCATTACTGTGGTATCGGAACGCTATCCTTATACTCACCCCAAGATCTTTTTTCTTGAGTGAAGTTTGCAGTCTTTGGCCACCTAGATTTTGCATTTGGCAGGGTTAAATTCAAGTAGACAGTTGCTGGGCCAGGCTTTTATCCTGTCCAGGTCTCTTTGTAGTCCTGCCTGATCCTCGACCGATTTGATTCTCCTCATTAATTTCACATCAACTGCGAACAAGAACACTTCTGAGTCTACCCCTTCCGTTATGTCATTCACATATTTCAAAAACAGCACAGGTCCTAGGACTGACCCCTGTGGAACCCCGCTTGTCACAGTCGCCCGCTCTGACACCTCGTCACGTACCATGAATCGTTGTTGTTTTCCTGTCAGATATTCTCTGATCCATTGCAGTGCCTTTCCTGTTATGTGTGCCTGATCCTCTAGCTTTTGCAGTAACCTCTTGTGAGGAACTGTGTCGAAGGTCTTCTTGCAGTCCAAGAAAAAGCAGTCTATCCACCCCTCTCTCTCTTGTCTTACTTCTGTCACCTTGTCATTAGACTCCAGTAGGTTTGTGACACAGGATTATCCTTCCTTGAAACCGTTCTGGTTGTCGTTTATACGTTTGTTTCTTTCGAAGTGCTTCACCACTCTCCTCCTGATGATCTTCTCCATGACTTTTCATACTATATACGCTAATGACACAGGTCTGTAGTTTAATGCCTCATGTCTGTCTCTTTTTTTAAAAATTGGGACTACATTTGCCATCTTCCATACCTCAGGTAATTGTCCAGTATCAGTGGATGAGTGTGTGTGTGTGTGTGTGTGTGTGTGTGTGTGTGTGTGTGTGTGTGTGTGTGTGTGTGTGTGTGTGTGTGTGTGTGTGTGTGTGTGTGTGTGTGTGTGTGTGTGTGTGTGTGTGTGTGTGTGTGTGTGTGTGTGTGTGTCGTGCCGGATAAGTAAAATCGGTAAATTAGCATGAAGTCATTTAAAATTTAGTCCTTTCTAAAATTTTCTCTTATACATTTAAAGATATATTATTTTCATTTATGTTAACGTAAAAATTAATAATTTTGTACCAAAAGTACCTTAGAAAACTTACTTAACTCATTATAACAAGCTCAGTTTAATTTAGCCTAATCCAGCTAAATATACTATTTTAGATAAGTTTACAGTAAATTAATAATAAACAATATATATGCACATTGTTTATTTACTTTGAGTAAAATAAGTTTAATATTTAATTAAGATAACTGGTATGTAACTAGCATAACGTTCAAGGTAATTTACACAACCGTGTGAGCGAGAGCGGGTGGTCAAGTATCACCTGGGAGATGGACCCTTCGGATGACTAGTATTGATCAGTGGAAAGCAAGAGACACGCCCAAGCCCCCAACCCAGCACACCTCACGCACCCAACCACTCACTCACTCACTCACCCACTCACTCATGACGCCAAGGAAGATAGGCGTTACTCACCATATCCAGGGGGTAAAAAAGCACTGTGTCTAGTTGGTACTGCAAGAAGTAGAGTTTTTTTTATGAGTGGTGTCCTAACAAACTGAATGAAATTATTGATGGAACATTTTCTGGATTACGATTAAACATTAGAGTGGTGCGTTTGTAGACAAAATGGTAGAAGGTACACGATTTCAGCACTGCTATGCTTGTACACCTGTAGACAAGGAAACTAATGGATAGCTGGACAGAATGACTACACAGTAAGTGAACATATTCATTTAGCCCAAGAAGGATTATGCAACTTAATGGAAAATGCAGCTTAATAGAATGAGATCGAAATTTTGACTTATTTACAACAAATACGGAAAACATTAAAGCTGAGACAATGAGGAAGAGAAAGGGATAGATCTGGAATTGGGTAAAAATATGGTTCATATTGAGAAGGAAATTAAAGACAAGAATAGACCACTGAAAATATTCGCAATTGGAGGGTTACAAGGTTATACAAATTAAGAAAAATCTTTCAAAGGAGAGTAAAGTGTAATTAAAAGATTTAAAAAAAAATGTCAGGAAGCTGAATGAGGATAGAAGTGAGGGGAAAAAATGAAATTTTATTTAGAGATTAAAAGGACGGTACAAGCTCATAATACGGTTTTTCAGAAAAAAAAAACACAGGATACATGAAAATCATATCGTAGCAAATAGGAAAAAGGGCAACACTAATATAGCTGGAATAATAGTAAAAATATAAGAACTTGAGGATATTATAAACGAAAAGAAACATGATTTAGTTGGTCTAACTGAAACCAAACTGAAGAAGCGTATTTCAGATATGTTTGTATATCACAGAAATTACTCGGTGTGCAGAAGAGACAGAATAGGAAAGAAATACATAGTGGCAATATTAGTAAAAGACTCTATAAGTTACGGAAAGCGAAATCCAGATTACTAAAAAAAATTGAAATTTTTAGGGATAAATCCCAAAATAAAGATGAGAAACTATTAATAGTATATGTATTGTAACACAATTTATTAATACTTGAGAAAGAGAAGCATTCGATTCCATAATTGATTGATTACATAGTATCTTTAGGGAACTATTCATGAAATGTGACTGAGATAAGGAAAAGTTATTGTACTCTGAGAGTTTAACTTACGTCCAATAAGGCTAGAATTGCAATTAAATATGAAGACATTCTTTTATGATTCAGCATATAAATGATGTAATTATTATTATGATTATTATGATTATTATTATTATTATTATTATTATTATGATTATTATGATTATTATGATTATTATTATTATTATTATTATTATTATGATTATTATTATGATTATTATGGTTATTATGATTCAGCAAATAATCAATAATGCGAGAATGCAACACTCCATTATTAGATTTAAAAGTTACTCTAACATGGGAGGAAATTTTCAACATTACTTAAACCTACTTAGAAAAAGTGATCAAGTTCTATTTGAAATAACATATGTAGTGGAATATGACAGAGACGATAAGATTATAAGAAATGTAATTTTAATTCATTAAAACAGTAAGAGAAATTCCGTGGAAGGTATGATGTAAACCGAATATAAAACAACCAGGTATGATGTAAACCGGTATGATGTAAACCGAATATAAAACAACCAGGTATGATGTAAACCGAATATAAAACAACCAGGTATGATGTAAACCGAATATAAAACAACCAGGTATGATGTAAACCGAATATAAAACAACCAGGTATGAGACAGCAGAATGAAAGGATATGGAAATAATTACAGAGGAAGTGGAAATATAAACACATAAGCAGTATAACATGATCCTTTATTGACAACGTTTCGCCGACACAGTGGGCTAAATTTATCAAGTCACAAAATTGATAAAGTCCACTGTGTGGGTGAAACGTTGCCAACAAAGGATCACATTATACTGCTTATGTTTTTATATTTCCATTATGTCGGTATTTTATACCATTTATTTCCAAAGAGGAAATAAAGAAATTGGTACGAGATACTGATAAAAAAGGGCTATTGGGACCAGACAGGATACCATCCACGTGGACTGATACCAGGAACAAAGGAGACATGATAACCAAAAATAACTTCCCGAACCGGTTTGGAAGAGAAGATAAAGAACTGTTTTTAATTCCTGCAGCAAAGATCAATAGACGACAAAGTTTTAAACTGAGAAAAAAGTGGAGAGGATATTAGATAATACAGTGGAACGATAGTGGAAAGCATTAAAACAGGAATTAGTGGTAAAACCATTGGGGATTTTAAATTACATCATGATCTAGTTTCTGAAGACTAGACACAATGGGCCACTTCTGCTCTAGTAGTTATGAATATGTAATTACAAGCACATACACTTACACACACACACACACACACACACACACACACACACACACACACACACACACACAAGCGGGGTTCCACAGGGGTCAGTCCTAGGACCTGTGCTGTTCTTGGTATATGTGAATGACATAACGGAAGGGATAGACTCAGAAGTGTCCTTGTTTGCAGATGATGTGAAGTTAATGAGAAGAATCAAATCGGATGAGGATCAGGCAGGACTACAAAGAGACCTGGACAGACTACAAGCCTGGTCCAGCAACTGGCTCCTTGAATTTAACCCTGCCAAATGCAAAGTCATGAAGATTGGGGAAGGGCAAAGAAGACCGCAGACACAATATAGTTTAGATGGCCAAAGACTGCAAACCTCACCCAAGGAAAAAGATCTGGGGGTGAGTATAACACCGAGCATATCTCCTGAGGCGCACATCAATCAGATAACTGCTGCAGCATACGGGCGCCTGGCAAACCTACGGATAGCGTTCCGATACCTCAGTAAGGATTCGTTCAAGACTCTGTATACCATTTACGTCAGGTCCATACTGGAGTATGCAGCACTAGTTTGGAATCCACACCTAGTCAAGCACGTCAAGAAATTAGATAAAGTGCAAAGGTTTGCAACAAGACTAGTCCCAGAGCTACGGGGATTGTCCTACGAAGAAAGGTTGAGGGAAATAGGCCTGACGAAACTGGAGGACAGGAGGGTCAGGGGAGATATGATAACGACATATAAAATACTGCGCAGAATAGACAAGGTGGACAAAGACGGGATGTTCCAGAGAGGGGACACAGACACAAGAGGTCACAATTGGAAGTTGAAGACTCAGATGAATCAAAGGGATGTTAGGAAGTATTTCTTCAGTCATAGAGTAGTCAGGCCGTGGAATAGCCTAGAAAGTGACGTAGTGGAGGCGGGAACCATACACAGTTTTAAGGCGAGGTCTGATAAAGCTCATGGGGGCAGGGAGAGAGAGGACCTAGTAGCAATCAGCGAAGAGGCGGGGCCCTGCAACCACAAATAGGTGAGTACAAATAGGTGAGTACACACACACACACACACACACACACACACACACACACACACACACACACGCACGCTCCTCAGTAAGGAATCGTTCAAGACACTGTACACCGTGTTCATCAGACCCATATTAGAGTATGCAGCACCAGTTTGGAACCCACGTCTGGTCAAGCATGTCGAGAAATTAGAGAAACTGCCGCAAGACTAGTCCCAGAGCTAAGGAGAACGTCCTACGAAGAAAGGTTAAGGGAAATTGTCCTGACGAAACTGGAGGACAGGAGGGTTAGGGGAGACATGATAACGACATGTAAAGTACTGCTATGAATTGACACGGTAGACGAAGACAGGATGTTCCAGAGATGAAGACTCCGATGAGTCAGAAGGATGAAGATTGAGACACTTATGCAACATATATGAATCTTTACTGAAGAAATGTTTCATCAGACGAGGTCTGATGAAACTCATGGAGCAGGGAGAGAGACCGGGCCAGGAGGTAAGACTCCACCTTTACAACCACAAATAGGTGAGCATGCACACACACACACATATATACACACACACACACACACAAACCTATACACACAAACACACCTACACACACACACACACACACACACACACACACACACACACACACACACACACACACACACACACACACACACACACACACACACACACACACACACACACACACACACACACCTACACACACACACCTACACACACCTACACACACACCTACACACACCTACACACACCTACACACACCTACACACACCTACACACACCTACACACACACACACCTACACACACCTACACACACACACACACACACACACACACACACACACACACACACACACACACACACACACACACACACACACACACACACCATTTATATAAAAATAGACAGAAAAGAGGCACTAAACTATAGACCTGTGTCATTGACGTGTATAGTATGCAAAATTATGGAGAAGATTATCAGGAGGAGAGTGGTGGAGCACCTGGAACTGAACAAGAGTATAAATGCCAACCAGCACGGATTCACGGAAGGCAAATCCTGTGTCACAAACCTTCTGGAGTTTTATGATAAAATAACAGAAGTAAGACACGAGAGAGAGGGGTGGGTTGATTGCATCTTCTTGGACTGCAAGAAGGCCTTTGACACAGTTCCTCACAAGAGATTAGTGCAGAAGCTAGAGCATCAGGCGCATATAACAGGAAGGGCACTGCAATGGATCAGAGAATACCTGACAGGGAGGCAACAACGAGTCATGGTACGTAATGATGTATCACAGTGGGCACCTGTGACGAGCGGGGTCCCACAGGGGTCGGTCCTAGGACCAGTGCTATTTTTGGTATATGTGAACGACATGATGGAAGGGTTAGACTCAGAAGTGTCCCTGGTTGCAGATGATGTGAAGTTAATGAGGAGAATTAAATCTGATGAGGACCAGGCAGGACTTCAAAGAGACCTGGACAGACTGGACACCTGGTCCAGCAAATGGCTTCTCGAATTTAATCCTGCCAAATGCAAAGTCATGAAGATAGGGGAAGGGCACAGAAGACCACAGACAGAGTATAGGCTAGGTGGCCAAAGACTGCAAACCTCACTCAAGGAGAAAGCTCTTGGGGTGAGTATAACACCGAGCATGTCTCCGGAAGCACACATCAATCAGATAACTGCTGCAGCATATGGGCGCCTGGCAAACCTGAGAACAGCATTCCGACACCTTAGTAAGGAATCGTTCAAGACACTGTACACCGTGTATGTCAGGCCCATACTGGAGTATGCAGCACCTGTTTGGAACCCGCACTTGATAAAACACGTCAAGAAACTAGAGAAAGTACAAAGGTTTGCCACAAGGTTAGTTCCAGAGCTAAGGGGAATGTCCTATGAAGAAAGATTAAGGGAAATCGGCCTGACGACACTGGAGGACAGGAGGGTCAGGGGAGACATGATAACGACATATAAAATACTGCGTGGAATAGACAAGGTGGACAAAGACAGGATGTTCCAGGGAGGGGACACAGAAACAAGAGGCCACAATTGGAAGTTGAAGACACAAATGAGTCAGAGAGATATTAGGAAGTATTTCTTCAGTCATAGAGGTGTAAGGCAGTGGAATAGCCTAGAAAATGACGAAGTGGAGGCAGGAACCATACACAGTTTTAAGACGAGGTTTGATAAAGCTCATGGAGCGGGGAGAGAGAGGGCCCAGTAGCAACCGGTGAAGAGGCGGGGCCAGGAGCTAAGACTCGACCCCTGCAACCACAAATAGGTGAGTACAAATAGGTGAGTACACACACACACACACACACACACACACACACACACACACACACACACACACACAAGCCAGGGAGATGAAAGACAAGGGTAGTTGAGTTAGTGACTCCAGTGTATAGTGTATACAGTGATAGAGGAGTTAGTGAATACAGTGTTTAGTGAATACAGTGAATAAGAAATAGAAGAGGAGCCGGAACGGGAAGCATCTTACAGCGCATGAGTGAAGCAGTGCAGGCAGCTCTGGAGGGCTGAATATCATACTTAAGACACTAATCTTTGACGGAGGAGTAGAACTTGGGAAGGGGAATAAAGGTGGGGACCAGAGGCACTGTAGTGCACGTGCAGGCAGTAAGGTTGGAGAATTAACACTAACATTGTTTATTCATTAAGTATAACTCCAGGTATACACGTGTAGGTACACAGGCGTTTATTCAGCAAGTAAGTATAGCTCCAGGTATACACAAATAGGTGCACAGGTGTTTACTCAGTAAGTACAGCTCCAGGTATACACGAGTAGGTGCACAGGTGTTTACTCAGTAAGTACAGCTCCAGGTATGCACGAGTAGGTGCACAGGTGTTTACTCAGTAAATATAGCTCCAGGTATACACGTGTAGTTGCACAGGTGTTTACTCATTAAGTAAGTATAGCTCCAGGTATACACGAGTAGGTGCACAGGTGTTTACTCAGTAAATATAGCTCCAGGTATACACGTGTAGTTGCACAGGTGTTTACTCATTAAGTAAGTATAGATCCAGGTATGCACGAGTAGGTGCAAAGGCATAGGCAGGGTACTGCCGGTACAGGCTCTCTCGGTACATAGCAGCATGCACGTGGAGAGTCTATGATAGGTCCATAATCCTGGCAGCGAGATTATCCCTCCCTCTCCTCCTCCCTCTCCTCCTCCCTCTCCCCTCGCTTGACTCGCATGGCAGGATAGTAACGCACAAACGCGCACACACCCTACCATAACGGACCCGTCTCATAAACCCACTCATACCCACACATACCCACGGTTCACACTCTCCCTGTACCTCCCCTACCTCTCTATTTCCCTCCCTCCCTCTCTCTTACCCCCCTTCCTCCTCCTGCTCCTTCTATACTTCCTCCATCTTCCCTCCACCTCCTTTCCCTTCCTACCTACCTCCCCTACCATTCTCTTTCCCTGGCTCCCTCTCTCCCTCTCTCTTTCCCTGGCTCCCTCTCTCCCTGGCTCCCTCTCTTTCCCTCCTTTCCTCCTCCTGCTATACCTCCATCTTCCCCCCACCTCTCCTCCCTTCCTCCCTACCTACCTCTCCCATTCCCTCCCTCCCTCTCTCTTTCCCTCCAATCCTCCCCCTGCCCCTCCCCCTCCTATACCTCCTCCATCTTCCCTCCACCTCCCCTCCCTTCATCCCTACCTACCTCCCCTACCCCTCTCTTTCCCTCCCTCCTCCTGCTCCTCCTCCTCCTATACCTCCTCCATCTTCCCCCACCTCCCCTCCCTTCATCCCTACCTACCTCCCCTACCCCTCTCTTTCCCTCCCTCCTCCTGCTCCTCCTCCTCCTATACCTCCTCCATCTTCCCCCACCTCCCCTCCCTTCATCCCTACCTACCTCCCCTACCCCTCTCTTTCCCTCCCTCCTCCTGCTCCTCCTCCTCCTATACCTCCTCCATCTTCCCCCACCTCCCTTCATCCCTACCTACCTCCTCTACCACTCTCTTTCCCTCCCTTCCTCCTGCTCCTCCTCCTATACCTCCTCCATCTTCTCCCCACCTCCCCCGAGAGCTCTCTCTCTCTCTCTCTCTCTCTCTCTCTCTCTCTCTCTCTCAACCTCCCCTACCTATCTCTTTCCCTCCCTTCCTCCTCCTGGTCCTCCTCCTATACCTCCTCCATCTTCCCTCCACCTTCCCTCCATTCTCCCCCTCCCTCTCCCCTCGCCTCCTAGGCCTGCAAGAACACTACCCAACCCACACGCCCCACACATTCTAACACTCACTTCCCCCCTCTATCTCTCTCCCTCTCTCTCTAACTCACACTCAACCACTATCTCTCTCTATCCTCCTCCTCTTTCTCTAACCCTCTAGCTCACACTCAAACACACTCTCTGTCCCTCT
>NW_027199581.1:0-30555 GCF_038502225.1 Cherax quadricarinatus | reverse complement strand
TTTTTTCAATAATGTTAATGTAAAACTTTATAATTTTGCACCAAAAGGAACTTAGAAAACTTTCCTAACCTTATTATAACAAGCGCAATTTATTTTAGCCTAACCCAACTAAATATATTTTAGATTTGTTTACAATAATTTAATGCTAAACCAACACAGTGAAATATATTTTTTTCGTTAGGTTCAGAATGATTTTGGCGAAATTATTGCATACACAAATTTTCACTTGTCCTATATGGCAAGATGAGCGTTGCTATTTAAGCCAAGATGGCAAGTTCTGCCTATTCGGCACGACATATATATATATATATATATATATATATATATATATATATATATATATATATATATATATATATATATATATATATATATATATATATATATATATATATATATATATATATATATATATATATATATATATATATATATATATATATATATATATGCAAAACAACCACTCTGAAAGAATAGAGAAATTCCAAGCGCTTTCGTGACTACTCACATTATCAAGGAACTTGATAATGTGAGTAGTCACGAAAGCGCTTGGAATTTCTCTATTCTTTCAGAGTGGTTGTTTTGCATATTCTGAAATCACCTGTTTACTGTGATCTTATTGCATATATATATATATATATATATATATATATATATATATATATATATATATATATATATATATATATATATATATATATATATATATATGGCACCTCTGCCAGAGAGAGGCTGTGGGCATCCCGCTCTGTGATTTTGGCACAATATCGTCCAATCAAGAACACCTACCAGGATTATCATCAACAGGCTGGTGTGTGATTATCTGCTGCTCGTGTTGGAAAGGGCCAGAAGACTCCGCATTTCGTCTCTTCCTTCAGAATCAAGAAAAGTGCTGTGGATGTGAATTCAGTGAGGGAACATAACGGTCACCTATGGGTAGGAGAGGTCGGTGAGGGGAGGCCTGGTGGAGGAGGAGGAGGCGGAGGTTGAGGGGTAAAACTGTCCCCCCCCTTCCCCAAACAGGCACGCATACACTGTGTGCTCGTGTTACAACAATGGAGTGTTTGTTCACCGTGTGTATAGTGTATATAGTCTATAGTGTACAGTGTATAGTATGTGCATGGTATGCGCATAGCATGTGTAGTGTATAGCGGTGTGTTGTTGATAGTGGGGGCTGTGCACAGAGCATAGTGGTGTATCGTAACAGGTGCACAGAGCATTGTGGTGTATAGTGACTTGTCCTGGGAGGGAGTGAGTGCCCTACTCCGCCTCATCACACATATTCCACTATTCCCATTCTTCCACCGCCCACCACAAGGACGGGAGACCCCTCTCCTCCCCCCCACCACCATGAACCACATGCGGTATGTGCCATGCGCCATTTTCCCTTCAGCCTGGGCTTACCACACAGTTTGAGGTATGGCAGATGATGAAGCCAGCCAGCCACAAAGCCAGGGAAACAATGCACCCAACAATGAAAGAAGAGGCACATGTCAGGTGTGTGGAGAGTTTCGAGCACACAACAGGGATGGCCGCATTCGTGCACGCAATGGGTGTGCAGGATCACATATGCCCCAGCAGAGAGCAGCCCACAGCCTCCACAGGCAGATGACAATTCCAATGGCAACCTCGTCACTTGCGATAACCTTCTGTTGGCATTCAAATCCACTGCTAGCAGTACACTATCCCACATCCCTAAAGCGGCTCACCCATATGCAGCAGGGAAATTCACAGACCTTCTTTAGCGGGTGAATGGAGGTTCCACCAACTTAGAAGCCCGAGGCACCATCCAAGCATGGTGCAACCTACTCTTGTTCGGCAATGTCTGTCTTGCAGTTCCTGAAAGACGAGGCAAACTGCTAACCACATCAGTTACCAAGGCAGTGTGCAACTACCCAAGAACGGATAACTGTGTCCCTCTGCCCCATCATCGCAGGAATCAAAGAGGTAGATCCAAGGAAAGTCCCACTGAAAACGAGAAAATTTGCGCACAGGTTAGCAAAAAAATCGAAGAAGGTAACACAGTGGGAGCAATAAGAATAATTACAAGTGACGACACTGTAGCCCCCAAGGATGAGACCATGGCCCAAGCACTAAGAGACAAGCATCCAACCAGGGACACAATAGCCATCAACGACATCCCTGAGGAAGACCCCATCACTGAACGATTAATTTATCCAGAATCGGAAGTCTATAAGGCGATCGTGTCATTTCCGGCAGGATCTGCAGGAGGTTACACTGGAATTCGACCTCAGCACCTCGAAGAGATGGTAAATCCAGTACTCGGTGAATCCGCATCAGTTCTTCTCACCGAATTAACAACTTTCGTCAACAATTGCCTGGCTGGGCGAATCCCAGAAGAAATTAAACCTTTCTTTTTTGGAGCCTCACTATGTGCTTTGAAGAAGAGGGATGGGGGAATCAGACCCATTGCAGTTGGAAACACTCTTCGCCATCGCATTGCCAAAGCAGCAGTGAGAAACATTTGCCTAGAAGCTGCCACTTTACTCCAGCCACACCAACTGGGCTTTGGGGTCTCTCAAGGCAGTGAAGCTGCAGCTCATGTCTCAAGGGCCTACATCAGGGACCTACCAGAAGACAAGGCCATAGTCAAACTTGATTTTAGAAATGCCTTTAATATGGTGAAGAGAGATGCTGTTTTGCCAGCTATTCAGGATCGGTTCCCCAGTCATTTTCCCTTCATTTCAGCCGGCTACAGCAAACCCTCAATTTTTTTGTTTGGAGAACATGAAATTCAATCATCAGAGGGTGTTTAGCAGGGTGACCCACTCGCTCCACTTCTCTTCTGCTTGGCAGTAAGAGAACTAACTTCCAGCCTACGCAGTTAGCTCAATATCTGGTACCTGGATGACGGCACTCTGGCAGGTACTGAAGAGTCCCTGGTGGGGGACCTACAACTGGTGAAAACACAGGGAGAAGACTTGGGACTCATCCTCAATCCCTCCAAGTGTGAAATCATCACAGCGAACCAGGAAATAATCAATGCTGCGCGAAGAATCCTCCCGGAAGTCTCAACTACCAATCCATCCAACAGTACCCTCTTGGGGGCACCACTGGGCCACCAGGCCATCGACACTGTCCTCAGGGACTAACTGAATGACCTGATGAGAATGGAGGAGAGAATAAGCGATCTTGATGCCCATGATGCTCTGTATCTCCTCACAAGGTGTCTTACTATGCCAAGACTCACTTACTTCTTGAGGTGTGCACCCTCTTTTGACAACCCAACACTCGATGAATATGACACACACCTGAGATCAACTTTTAAGAAGGCACTGAACCTGTCACTATAGGATGAGCAATGGGATCAGGCAGCCCTCCCAGTGCAACTGGGAGGTATAGGGGTGCGTAAAGCAACGCATGTTGCTTTACCTTCTTTTCTGTCTTCGTGTTTGGCTTCCAGTGCATTAGTCAAGAAGATACTACCCAAATGTTTGAGAGACATGGTAGGAGCTCAAGACTCCAGGTTTACTGAAGCAGAGATTCGGTGGGACACCCTTATAGACTTCTCCAGTAGACCAGCTCCTCCCAAACAGCACAAACCGATCATGGAAAAAATCGCCAACACAATGCTCTCCAATGCTTCAGGAAAGGACAAAGCCCGTCTCCTGGCAGTGAAGGCACCACACTCAGGAGATTTCTTGTTAGTTGTTCCCAATTCCTCCCTGGGCACCCGTCTCGACCCACAGGCCATTCGGATTGGTGTTGCTCTTCGCCTAGCCGCCCCCATCCTCACCGAACATAGGTGTATTTGCGGCAGGGCGACAGCTGATCAATTCGGACTGCATGGTCTCGTGTGTCACACAGCAGAAGGGAAGTATGCCAGACATGAGGAGGTCAATGACATCTTAAAGAGAAGCCTGGCCACAGCCTGTTGCCCAGGTCAACGGGAACCGCAAGTACAGAGATCTGATGGAAGCCAAAAGCGTCCTGATGGAGCCACTATGCTACCCTGGAAGGACGGAAAGCAGATTGCCTGGAACTACACCTGTGCTGCCACATTGGCAGACACCTACTTGCCATACTCCGTAGTGGAAGGGGGTGGAGCTGCCAGCCACAGGGAGACCCAGAAGATCCGAAAATATGAAGACCTTCCCCCTTGCTATAACTTCATTCCAATAGGGTCGGAGACCCTTGGAGCATGGGGCAAGTGTGCTCTAAAGTTCCTCAAAGAGCTGGGTGAAAAGCTCATCATAGAAACCAAGGACCACAGGGAGACCAGCTTCCTCTTTCAGAGGCTCAGTGTTGCAGCATTCTGGGCACGCGGCCCACCGCCGGGGAGCTGGACGAAGTATTCGAGATATAGCTCTGAGTTACCTATGTTGTTTTACTTTCTGTTGTAATTTTGTGAATGTTTGGCCAATGTATTTTGTCTTTAAATAAAACATACTTGAAATATAGGGGGTGGTAGGATAAAATTCTCAAACAGCTTCAGGGAGAACCTTGAGTTTTCCCTGAAGCAAGTTTATTCTTTTCTCTGAGGATGAGGGTCCCCAGAACAGTTCTAGAGGTGGTACCTCCCTATATTTTATATTAAAAAAAAATAAATAAATAAATAAATATATATATATATATATATATATATATATATATATATATATATATATATATATATATATATATATATATATATATATATATATATATATATATATATATATATATATATATATATATATATATATATATATATATATATATATATATATATATATATATAGTGAGGAAATCAAAAAAGTTGTTGAAGAACATGAAGTAATTCCTGTCAGCTATCAGACTGTAGCTCGAACATCGAGGAAAAAACAAGGACAAACATACGCAGAATTTGCTGGAGAAAATGAAGTCAGTTCAGGCAGAAACTTATGAGGAGTTTTTCCAGCTCATACAGTAGAGATCGAGGAATTCTACAATGGTGTTCCTCCGAATGTTCAAGAATATATGATAGACCATTCTTGTTTTGAAGTGTACGAGATGACCACCATAACAGATACTGATGAAGTAATTCATAATATTCTTTAAACTACAGTCCATCCAGAGAAGAGGAAGAGTAAACATGGAGAGAGAGAGAGAGAGGTTCAGTAAAATCGCAGTAAACAAAAGTTGTCACGATATTCAAAACAACAACTATGAAAAAATGGTGAACTTCCAAGCACTTTCGGGATTTCTCACATTATCAAGGACCTGTAAAAATAACAGAACAGTAGAAGGCTGATGTGAGGTGACATCTTAGACTTATAAACCTTCTACTCTTCTATTTTTTACAGGTGTTTGATAATGTGAGAAATCACGAAAGTACTTGGAAGTACACTATTGTTTTTTTCACAATAGTTGTTTTGCATAAAGAGAGATAAGAGTTAGTAGTGGAGTGATGGGAGAATTTAATTAATCCCTTCCTCTATATCGAATTCTGACTTCTGTATCGCAACTCGCAAGAAAATATGTAAAAGCTATAGTTTATTTCCATAGGTGTATTACTCTTGGGCTGATATCCTTGCTTCTCTGATGAACCAAGTGAGGAAGAAACAGTGGCGTCAGATGCATAGCAATACTTTCTTGTATGTACTCGACTAAATGAATACCTTGATTTCCAAGACGACAAAACTGAACAAGATAAGTTGTCTGATGCAGTTATAATAAACAGTCCACACATTCCTAGTGACATAACACAAGCACAGTGCGAAGAATCTGCCGTTAGGATAATACAGGACCACGTACAAGTCATTGTGCAAAACAATGAAATCAAAGAAACACGTTTGTTAGGAAAACCAGGAAGTAAACACAGTATAATGATCCGACTTCATTCTTACGATAAAAGAAAGGACCTAATTAAATCAGCAATTACAATGAAAAATGGAGTGTACATAAATGAGTGTCTAACAAAAAAACGTCAAAACCTTCTGTTCAGGCTGAGAAAACTTAAACAGTAAAACAAAATACATCAGTGTTTCACGCGAGATGGGAAAATACTAGTAAGGAAAACATCAACAGGACAACAATATACCATCTCAAACGAACATGATTTCTCTACCTTCCTTAGAAAAGCTGACATTTCTGTAACAGATTAGATAAGTGCCCTTAATACATATATACGTGTGGTGCATATAGTGTACGTTACTATTATATTGTGCATTATTATTTTTATTATTTTTCATCACTAGCTAATGCCAACTACCTCCAATACTCTATACTTCTTTCTTACTGCTATTAATTGCTCATAATTTTAAATTACAAGTCAAATCTTACTCCAAATTAATAATATTCATTGTTCTTACCTGTCCATTTAATTTTGTTTACCACTACTTGTTTTTTTAGTCACTTTTTATTGTGTGTGCAATTAGTGTATATTCCAATTACTTTTTTGCAAGTACCAAAACTATCTTTTGCTAGCTAGCACCAACTACCTCATTTTTTTTTTTACTTTTTATTGTGCAATAAACTGCTCAACTTATTTAATATTACAAATCAGATCTTACTCCTAAACCAATATTATTTCATAGTGACTATCTGTCCATTTAACTTGTTTACCATTACTTAATTGTAGTCCCTTATATATTTTTTTTCCTTTATTTTAGCTTTATATAACTACCTTAGCTCATATATTCACAATTGTTAAAATAATCAAGGTGCTATTCTCAGGTGCTAAAGTTAATAAGTTCACTATTTTGCCATTATACTCCAAAGCTCATTTATTTGATTACCACTTTATTGTTCACCACAACTTATATTAGTCCCTTTTATATTATAATTTTATATTATAATTCTAACTTTAAAGAATTACCTTTAAAGTACTACCTACTATCATATTCCCAAGCTCCATTATTTGATCATCACTTTATTTGTTCACCACAAATTATTTTAGTCCCTTTTATATTGTCTCCTTTATTTTAGCTTTAAAAAACTACCTTAGCTCATTATTTTTACATTTGTTAAATAATTCAGGTGCTATTTTTTTTTAGCTTTAGAATATTTACTTTATTTTTTACTTAATTCTAACTATAGATTCACTACAAATCTTATGATTACAAGCATTGATCCTGATACCAACCTCTTATTTAATGACTTAAATGATTCAAACAGTTACTGTAATTACTACACAGCAGAACAATCAAAGGCACTTCTCAGAGCCAACAACAACATAACTATCTTTAACTACAATATCAGATCTTTAAGCAAGCATTATGATGACCTCCTAGCATTACTAAATTCCTTGCATGCCAATATGTCCATCATTACACTAACTGAAACCTGGCTAAAGCCTGATACTACGGATGTCTATGCCATTCCTGGTTACACAGCCATACACAACTGTAGGCCAGACCAACAAGGGGGTGGCACTGCTATATACTACTCAGACCAACTAGAATGTATCACTAATACTTGCACAAGGGATGAACATGGGGAATATATAATAGCTAAATTCAAATCCAAATACCTACAAAAACCTCTCACAGTGATAAACATCTACAGAGTTCCACAATCAAACATTAGCCAATTTAGTCAAAACCTAGGAAGTATGATAACTGATGCACGCATGAACAAAGATCACTTACTACTCTCAGGTGACTTCAATATAAATCTCCTGCAAGACCAGGACCCACACGTTACTGAATTCACAAACACAGTGAGTAACTGCATGTTGCTACCAACAGTAACAAAACCTACAAGAGTTACAGAGACTAGTGTTTCCCTACTTGACCACATCTGGACCAACACCATATCCCCTTTAAAATCAGGCATAATTACAGATAATACCACAGACCACTACCCTACTTTCCTCATAACAACTCTTGGTAAAATACCCCAAGACACTACTAAAGTCATTTTCAGACTTCACAATGAGGCAGCCATTAATAACTTCACAACAGCAGTAACAAACATTGACTGGCACACTGAGCTAGAAATCTATACAGATATTGACGAATGTTTTAATAATTTTCTAAAAAAGACCCAATACCTTTATAACAAGCACTGCCCTAAAAAAACTAAACAGATGACAGCTAAGAGACTGAACAGTCCCTGGCTAACACCCAGCATTCTCAAATCCATAAATACAAAACACCGATATGAAAAACAGTACAGAATGGGTCACATAACCAGAGACCAAACAAAACGTTACTCGTCAATCCTAACCAGCCTGATAAGAGGGACAAAAAAAATGTATTATGAGAACAGATTATCCAACTTAGGAGGTGATATAAAAAAGACCTGGTAGACCCTATCAGAAATTCTGGGAACAAAAAAGATATCACGACATAGCGAAATAAAATTAGCAAAATCAGATGAACCCCAACTCCCACCAACAGAAACAGCAAACAGACTCAATGATTTCTTCTCCACTATAGGTCAAAACCTTGCCAATAAAATCCCAAGCTCAGATACCCCACCAAATGACTACCTCACTGGCAACTACCCGAACACACTGTTCCTAGCTCCGACTAACCCATACGAAGTCTCCCTTATTATCAACGCACTGAAAAACAAGGCAGGAGATTTAAATATCTTACCACCCTTTATATACAAAAAAGCGTCACAAGTACTATCACCAATCATTGCAACACTCTTTAACAAATCCATTGAATCCTCCACCTTCCCTACAGTTCTCAAAATACCAAGGGTCACCCCGATCCATAAAGGAGGAGACCAAACAGAGTTGAATAACTATAGGCCAATATCCAATTTACACCCTCTCTCAAAAATCTTCGAAAAATTAATTCATAAACGAATATACTCCTACCTCATCTCCCAAAACATTCTCAACCCCTGCCAATTTGGATTCAGGCCTAATAAAAATACTAATGATGCTATTATACACATGCTAGAACATATATACACTGCAATAGAGAAAAAAAGAAGTCCCACTGGGGATCTTCATTGACTTACGTAAAGCTTTTGATACAGTTGACCATGACTTGCTCCACGTAAAATTGTCACACTATGGTATTAGAGGGCACTCCCTCAACTACCTCAAGTCTTACCTCAGCAACAGAAGCCAATATGTGTACGCAAATGGGGCAAGCTCTTCCGCACAACCAATTACAGTTGGTGTCCCACAGGGAAGTGTCCTAGGCCCTCTTCTCTTTCTCCTATACATAAATGACCTACCAAATGCTTCGCAATTACTCAAACCCACACTTTTTGCAGATGACACTACATACGTCTTCTCTCACCCGAGCCCAGTCACGCTAGCCAATACTGTAAACACCGAATTACAGAAAATATCTACCTGGATGAGGACTAACAAACTTACACTAAACATTGACAAAACCTACTTCATTCAGTTTGGTAACAGAGCTACAGATGTACCTCTTAACATAACGATAAACGGATCACCTATCACAAAGCTAACAGAAGGAAAATTCCTAGGAATCCACCTTGATAATAGACTCAAATTTCATACACATATACAACAAATTTCTAAGAAAATTTCCAAGACTGTAGGCATACTATCGAAGATACGGTACTATGTTCCACAGTCAGCCCTCCTGGCCCTTATCACTCTCTTATTTACCCCTATCTCACCTATGGAATTTGTGCATGGGGCTCAACAACAATTAACCATCTCAGACCACTAATTACCCAACAAAAGGCTGCAGTTAGAATGATAACAAATTCTCACTACAGGCAGCACACTCCACCAATATTCAAAACACTCAACCTACTCACCATACTAAACATCCATACTTATTATTGCACCTATTACATACATAGAACACTTAACTCTGATATTAACCCTCCCCTCAAACATCTCCTTGCCAACCTCAACAGAACACATGACCATAACACAAGGCACAGATCACTCTTTGATGTTCCTCGTGTCCATCTCACGCTATGCAAAAACTCAATGCACATAAAAGGCCCTAAAATCTGGAATTCATTACCTGTAAATATTAAAGAAACACTACCTGTTTATAAATTCAAGTCTCTTCTCAAAGTTCACTTACTCACTCAAAACCAAATAAATACTGAATAACTGAACCTTATAAATTGTATATCCAAAATGTTACTCACAATTATATCACATAAATGTTAAACCTAGGACCCAATCTAACTTTGTTATTTTTTTAAATACACTACCTAACAGAATACTCCATTCTACTGAATGTACAACAATGCAAGCAACCATATGACCTGTCTTTGTAATACTCATTTGTGCTTTATAGTTATCTGTTTACAATAATGTCTTATCACTGATTTCATCATTGCTTAGTTAATCTTAAGTTAATTTTAAGCCAGCCCGTAATGCTATCCATAAAAGTGGCTTTGGCATGCTGCTCTTACCTGTATTTTTTTTGTACCTCTGTATGTATGCTAAAATTTCTAAATAAATAAATAAATAAATAAAGTCACTCTCTGGAGACGGACAGAAGAATGATAAAGTAAGGAGAAACATCATATATTCTTACTGTAAAAGCAAGAACATACAAGAAAGTATTGCTATGCATCTGACGCCACTGTTTCTACTTCCTCACTTGGTTCATCAGAGAAGCAAGGATATCAGCCCAAGAGTAATACACCTATGGAAATAAACTATAGCCAGTGGTAAACAAACCAGGCCAGTGCCTAAGGCACTTGCCTGGAGCTTTACGACTCACTCGCCGTGGTTTAACCCCCAACCCTTACCGTGGTTTGTTTGCAATCGTATTATTTCGACACCTATGGGAGAAATTTAGTTGCCACGCTTTGTCTCACTGCTAATATTACTGAGCAACGTTGATAACTACAAGATGATAAAGTGTCTGAAGAAAACGAGGTTTTGTGACATTTTTCTTCAACTGTTAAGGCTGGTTTGAAGCTATCAGAGGTACACCAAGTACACTGCTATCGTGACTCAGGTGTATATCTGAGGTTATTAATAGATAACGTACTACCTGAGGTAGATAAAACATTGTCGGTGTTAGATAACATACTGCCTGTGCTAGATAACACACTGCCATTGTCAGATAACATACTGCCAGTGTCACACAGCATACTGCCAGGATCAGATAACACACTGCCAGTGTCAGAAAACACTGCCAGTGCCACATAACACACTGCCAGTGTCAGATAACATACTGCCAATGTCAGAAAACACACTGCCAGTATCACATAACATACTGCCAGTGTCAGATAACACACTGCCAGTATCAGATAACATACTGCCAGTGTCAGATAACACCTCAACAAGTATTTCGTCTTACAATCATTCAGTGGAAGTTAAATGCTGACATTCACAGTTCGACCTGCATATAAGGTGAATCTAGCTTGAGTATCCCTTGCAGTGACACACTAGATCTAAGATCCCTTGCAGTGACACACTCTAGGATGCCTTGTAGTGACACACTCTAGGATGCCTTGCAGTGACACACTCTACGATGCCTTGCAGTGACACACTCTAGGATGCCTTGCAGTGACACACTGAAGGATCCCTTGCAGTGACACAGTCTAGGATCCCTTGCAGTGACACACTCTAGGATCCCTTACAGTGACACACTCTAGGATCCCTTGCAGTGACACACTCTAGGATCCCTTGCAGTGACACACTCTAGGATCCCTTGCAGTGACACACTCTAGGATCCCTTGCAGTGACACATTCTAGGATCCCTTGCAGTGACACACTCTAGGATGCCTTGCAGTGACACACTCTAGGATGCCTTGCAGTGACACACTCTAGGATCCCTTGCAGTGACACATTCTAGGATCCCTTGCAGTGACACACTCTAGGATCCCTTGCAGTGACACACTCTAGGATCCCTTGCAGTGACACATTCTAGGATCGATTGCAGTGACATACTCTAGGATGCCTTGCAGTGACACACTCTAGGATGCCTTGCAGTGACACACTCTAGGATGCCTTGCAGTGACACGCTGAAGGATCCCTTGCAGTGACACATTCTAGGATCCCTTGCAGTGACACACTCTAGGATCCCTTACAGTGACACACTCTACGATCCCTTGCAGTGACACATTCTAGGATCCCTTGCAGTGACACACTCTAGGATGCCTTGCAGTGACACACTGAAAGATCTCTTGCAATGACACACTGTAGGATCCCTTGCAGTGACACACTGTAGGATCCCTTGCAGTGACACACTCTAGGATCCCTTACAGTGACACACTCTAGAATACCTTGCAGTGACACACTGTAGGATCCCTTGCAGTAACACACTGTAGGATCCCTTGCAGTAACACACTGTAGGATCACTTGCAGTGACACGCTCTAGGATATTTGCAATGACACACTCTAGGAACTCTTGCAGTGACACACTGAAGGATCCCTTGCAGTGACACACTGTAGGAATCCATGTAGTGACACACTGTAGGATCCCTTACAGTGACACACTGTAGGATCAATTGCAATGACACACTCTAGTATCCCTTGCAGTGACACACTCTAGGTTTCCTTGCAGTGACACCCTTCAGGATCTTTTGCAGTGACACTCTCTAGGATCCCTCGCATTGACACACTCTAGGATCCCTTGCAGTGACACTAGGATCCCTTGCAAGGACACACTCCAGGATCCTTTGCAGTGGCACACTCTAGGATCATTTGCAGTGTCACCCTTCACGATACCTTACAGTGACACCTTCTAGGATCCCTTGCAGTGACACACTCTAGTATCCCTTGCAGTGACACACTATAGGATCTCTTGCAGTGACACACTCTAGGATCCCTTGCAGTGACACCCTTCAGGATCCCTTGCAGTGACACTCTCTAGGATCCCTTGCAAGGACACACTCAAAGATCCCTTGCAGTGACACACTCTAGGATTTCTTGCAGTGACACACTGAAGAATCACTTGCAGTGACACACTCTAGGATCCTTTGCAGTGACACACTCTCGGATTCCTTGCAGTGACACACTCAAGGATCCCTTGCAGTGAAACACTCCAGGATCCCTTGCAGCGAAACACTCTAGGATCCCTTGCAATGACACACTCAAGGATCCCTTGCAGTAACACACTCTAGGATCCCTTGCAATGACACACTATAGAATCCCTTGCAGTGACACACTCTAGGATCCCTTTCAGTTACACACTCCTGGAACCCTTGCAGTGACACACTGAAGGATCCCTTGCGGTGACACACTGTAGGAGCCCTTGCAGTGACACACTGTAGGATCCCTTGCAGTGACACACTGTAGGATCACTTGCAATGACACACTCTAGTATCCCTTGCAGTGACCCACTCTAGGATCCCTTGCAGTGACACCCTTCAGGATCCCTTGCAGTGACACTCTCTAGGATCCCTTGCAGTGACACACTCTAGGATCCCTTGCAAGGACACACTCAAGGATCCCTTGCAGTGACACACTCTAGGATCCCTTACAAGGACACACTCAAGGATCTCTTGCAGTGACATCCTTCAGGGTCCCTTACTGTGACACTCTCTAGGATCCCTTGCAGTGACACACTATAGGATCCCTTGCATTGACACCCTTCAGGATCCCTTGCTGTGAGACTCTCTAGGATCCCTCGCAGTGACACACTCTAGGATCCCTTGCAGTGACACTAGGATCCCTTGCAAGGACACACTCCAGGATCTCTTGCAGTGACACCCTTCACGATACCTTACAGTGACACTCTCTAGGATCCCTTGCAGTGACACACTCTAGGAACCCTTGCAGTGATACCCTTCAGGATCCCTTGCAGAGGCACTCTCTAAGGTCCCTTGCAAGGACACACTCAAGGATCCCTATGCAATGACACACTCTAGGATCCCTTGCAGTGACACACTGAAGAATCCCTTGCAATGACACACTGTAGGATCCCTTGCAGTGACTCACTGTAGGATCACTTGCAGTGACACACTCTAGGATGCTTTGCAGTGACACACTGAAGGATCCCTTGCAGTGACACACTGTAGGATCACTTGCAGTGACACACTCTAGGATGCTTTGCAGTGACACACTGAAGGATCCCTTGCAGTGACACACTGTAGGATCCCTTGCAGTGACACTAGGATCCCTTGCAAGGACACACTCCAGGATCCTTTGCAGTGGCACACTCTAGGATCCCTTGCAGTGACACCCTTCACGATACCTTACAGTGACACTCTCTAGGATCCCTTGCAGTGACACACTCTAGGATCCCTTGCAGTGACACACTCTAGGAACCCTTGCAGTGACACCCTTCAGGATCCCTTGCAGAGGTACTCTCTAAGGTCCCTTGCAAGGACACACTCAAGGATCCCTTGCAATGACACACTTTAGGATCCCTTGCAGTGACACACTGAAGAATCCCTTGCAATGACACACTGTAGGATCCCTTGCAGTGACTCACTGTAGGATCACTTGCAGTGACACACTCTAGGATGCTTTGCAGTGACACACTGAAGGATCCCTTGCAGTGACACACTGTAGGATCCCTTGTAGTGACACACTGTAGGATACCTTACAGTGACACACTGTAGGATCACTTTCAATGACACACTCTAGTATCCCTTGCAGTGACTCACTCTTGGTTCCCTTGCAGTGACACCCTTCAGGATCCCTTGCAGTGACACACTCTAGGATCCCTTTCAAGGACACACTCAAGGATCCCTTGTAGTGACACGCTCTAGGATCCCTTGCAGTGACACACTCTAGGATCCCTTGCAGTGACACACTGTAGGATCCCTTGCAGTGACACACTGTAGGATCACTTGCAGTGACACTCTAGGATGCTTTGCAGTGACACACTGTAGGAACCCTTGCAGTGACACACTGAAGGATCCCTTGCAGTGACACACTGTAGGATCCCTTGTAGTGACACACTGTAGGGTCCCTTACAGTGACACACTGTAGGATCACTTGCAATGACACACTCTAGTATCCCTTGCAGTGACACACTCTAGGATCCCTTGCTGTGACACCCATCAGGATCCCTTGCAGTGACACACTGTAGGATCCCTTGCAAGGACACACTCAAGGATCCCTTGCAGTGACACACTCTAGAATCTTTTGCAGTGACACACTCTAGGATCCCTTGCAATGACACCCTTCAGGATCCCTTGCAGTGACACTCTCTGGGGTCCTTTGCAGTGACACACTCTAGGATCCCTTGCAAGGACACACTCAAGGATCCCTTGCAGTGACACCCTTCAGGGTACCTTGCAGTGACACCCTTCAGGATCCCTTACAGTGACACTCTCTAGGATCCCTTGCAGTGACACACTCTAGGATCCCTTGCAGTGACACCCTTCAGGATCCCATGCAGTGACACTCTCTAGGGTCCCTTGCAGTGACACACTCTTGGATCCCTTGCAGTGACACACTCTAGGATCCCTTGCAAGGATGCTCTCAAGGATCCCTTGCAGTGACACCCTACAGGGTCTCTTTCAGTGACATCCTTCAGGATCCCTTACAGTGACACACTCTAGTATCCCTTGCAGTGACCCACTCTAGGATCCCTTGCAGTGACACCCTTCAGGATCCCTTGCAGTGACACTCTCTAGGATCCCTTGCAGTGACACACTCTAGGATCCCTTGCAAGGACACACTCAAGGATCGCTTGCAGTGACACACTCTAGGATCCCTTACAAGGACACACTCAAGGATCTCTTGCAGTGACATCCTTCAGGGTCCCTTACTGTGACACTCTCTAGGATCCCTTGCAGTGACACACTATAGGATCCCTTGCATTGACACCCTTCAGGATCCCTTGCTGTGAGACTCTCTAGGATCCCTCGCAGTGACACACTCTAGGATCCCTTGGAGTGACACTAGGATCCCTTGCAAGGACGCACTCCAGGATCTCTTGCAGTGACACCCTTCACGATACCTTACAGTGACACTCTCTAGGATCCCTTGCAGTGACACACTCTAGGAACCCTTGCAGTGATACCCTTCAGGATCCCTTGCAGAGGCACTCTCTAAGGTCCCTTGCAAGGACACACTCAAGGATCCCTTGCAATGACACACTCTAGGATCCCTTGCAGTGACACACTGAAGAATCCCTTGCAATGACACACTGTAGGATCCCTTGCAGTGACTCACTGTAGGATCACTTGCAGTGACACACTCTAGGATGCTTTGCAGTGACACACTGAAGGATCCCTTGCAGTGACACACTGTAGGATCACTTGCAGTGACACACTCTAGGATGCTTTGCAGTGACACACTGAAGGATCCCTTGCAGTGACACACTGTAGGATCCCTTGCAGTGACACTAGGATCCCTTGCAAGGACACACTCCAGGATCCTTTGCAGTGGCACACTCTAGGATCCCTTGCAGTGACACCCTTCGCGATACCTTACAGTGACACTCTCTTGGATCCCTTGCTGTGACACACTCTAGGATCCCTTGCAGTGACACACTCTAGGAACCCTTGCAGTGACACCCTTCAGGATCCCTTGCAGAGGTACTCTCTAAGGTCCCTTGCAAGGACACACTCAAGGATCCCTTGCAATGACACACTTTAGGATCCCTTGCAGTGACACACTGAAGAATCCCTTGCAATGACACACTGTAGGATCCCTTGCAGTGACTCACTGTAGGATCACTTGCAGTGACACACTCTAGGATGCTTTGCAGTGACACACTGAAGGATCCCTTGCAGTGACACACTGTAGGATCCCTTGCAGTGACACACTGTAGGATACCTTACAGTGACACACTGTAGGATCACTTTCAATGACACACTCTAGTATCCCTTGCAGTGACACACTCTTGGTTCCCTTGCAGTGACACCCTTCAGGATCCCTTGCAGTGACACACTCTAGGATCCCTTGTAGTGACACGCTCTAGGATCCCTTGCAGTGACACACTCTAGGATCCCTTGGAGTGACACACTGTAGGATCCCTTGCAGTGACACACTGTAGGATCACTTGCAGTGACACTCTAGGATGCTTTGCAGTGACACACTGTAGGAACCCTTGCAGTGACACACTGAAGGATCCCTTGCAGTGACACACTGTAGGATCCCTTGTAGTGACACACTGTAGGGTCCCTTACAGTGACACACTGTAGGATCACTTGCAATGACACACTCTAGTATCCCTTGCAGTGACACACTCTAGGATCCCTTGCTGTGACACCCATCAGGATCCCTTGCAGTGACACACTGTAGGATCCCTTGCAAGGACACACTCAAGGATCCCTTGCAGTGACACACTCTAGAATCTTTTGCAGTGACACACTCTAGGATCCCTTGCAATGACACCCTTCAGGATCCCTTGCAGTGACACTCTCTGGGGTCCTTTGCAGTGACACACTCTAGGATCCCTTGCAAGGACACACTCAAGGATCCCTTGCAGTGACACCCTTCAGGGTACCTTGCAGTGACACCCTTCAGGATCCCTTACAGTGACACTCTCTAGGATCCCTTGCAGTGACACACTCTAGGATCTCTTGCACTGACACCCTTCAGGATCCCTTGCAGTGACACTCTCTAGGGTCCCTTGCAGTGACACACTCTTGGATCCCTTGCAGTGACACACTCTAGGATCCCTTGCAAGGATGCTCTCAAGGATCCCTTGCAGTGACACCCTACAGGGTCTCTTTCAGTGACATCCTTCAGGATCCCTTACAGTGACACACTCTAGTATCCCTTGCAGTGACCCACTCTAGGATCCCTTGCAGTGACACCCTTCAGGATCCCTTGCAGTGATACTCTCTAGGATCCCTTGCAGTGACACACTCTAGGATCCCTTGCAAGGACACACTCAAGGATCCCTTGCAGTGACACACTCTAGGATCCCTTACAAGGACACACTCAAGGATCTCTTGCAGTGACATCCTTCAGGGTCCCTTACTGTGACACTCTCTAGGATCCCTTGCAGTGACACACTATAGGATCCCTTGCATTGACACCCTTCAGGATCCCTTGCTGTGAGACTCTCTAGGATCCCTCGCAGTGACACACTCTAGGATCCCTTGCAAGGACACACTCAAGGATCCCTTGTAGTGACACGCTCTAGGATCCCTTGCAGTGACACACTCTAGGATCCATTGCAGTGACACACTGTAGGATCTCTTGCAGCGACACACTGTAGGATCACTTGCAGTGACACTCTAGGATGCTTTGCAGTGACACACTGTAGGAACCCTTGCAGTGACACACTGAAGGATCCCTTGCAGTGACACATTGTAGGATCCCTTGTAGTGACACACTGTAGGGTCCCTTACAGTGACACACTGTAGGATCACTTGCAATGACACACTCTAGTATCCCTTGCAGTGACACACTCTAGGATCCCTTGCTGTGACACCCATCAGGATCCCTTGCAGTGACACACTGTAGGATCCCTTGCAAGGACACACTCAAGGATCCCTTGCAGTGACACACTCTAGAATCTTTTGCAGTGACACACTCTAGGATCCCTTGCAATGACACCCTTCAGGATCCCTTGCAGTGACACTCTCTGGGGTCCTTTGCAGTGACACACTCTAGGATCCCTTGCAAGGACACACTCAAGGATCCCTTGCAGTGACACCCTTCAGGGTACCTTGCAGTGACACCCTTCAGGATCCCTTACAGTGACACTCTCTAGGATCCCTTGCAGTGACACACTCTAGGATCCCTTGCAGTGACACCCTTCAGGATCCCTTGCAGTGACACTCTCTAGGGTCCCTTGCAGTGACACACTCTTGGATCCCTTGCAGTGACACACTCTAGGATCCCTTGCAAGGATGCTCTCAAGGATCCCTTGCAGTGACACCCTACAGGGTCTCTTTCAGTGACATCCTTCAGGATCCCTTACAGTGACACACTCTAGTATCCCTTGCAGTGACCCACTCTAGGATCCCTTGCAGTGACACCCTTCAGGATCCCTTGCAGTGACACTCTCTAGGATCCCTTGCAGTGACACACTCTAGGATCCCTTGCAAGGACACACTCAAGGATCCCTTGCAGTGACACACTCTAGGATCCCTTACAAGGACACACTCAAGGATCTCTTGCAGTGACATCCTTCAGGGTCCCTTACTGTGACACTCTCTAGGATCCCTTGCAGTGACACACTATAGGATCCCTTGCATTGACACCCTTCAGGATCCCTTGCTGTGAGACTCTCTAGGATCCCTCGCAGTGACACACTCTAGGATCCCTTGCAAGGACACACTCAAGGATCCCTTGTAGTGACACGCTCTAGGATCCCTTGCAGTGACACACTCTAGGATCCCTTGCAGTGACACACTGTAGGATCCCTTGCAGTGACACACTGTAGGATCACTTGCAGTGACACTCTAGGATGCTTTGCAGTGACACACTGTAGGAACCCTTGCAGTGACACACTGAAGGATCCCTTGCAGTGACACACTGTAGGATCCCTTGTAGTGACACACTGTAGGGTCCCTTACAGTGACACACTGTAGGATCACTTGCAATGACACACTCTAGTATCCCTTGCAGTGACACACTCTAGGATCCCTTACTGTGACACCCATCAGGATCCCTTGCAGTGACACACTGTAGGATCCCTTGCAAGGACACACTCAAGGATCCCTTGCAGTGACACACTCTAGAATCTTTTGCAGTGACACACTCTAGGATCCCTTGCAATGACACCCTTCAGGATCCCTTGCAGTGACACTCTCTGGGGTCCTTTGCAGTGACACACTCTAGGATCCCTTGCAAGGACACACTCAAGGATCCCTTGCAGTGACACCCTTCAGGGTACCTTGCAGTGACACCCTTCAGGATCCCTTACAGTGACACTCTCTAGGATCCCTTGCAGTGACACACTCTAGGATCCCTTGCAGTGACACCCTTCAGGATCCCTTGCAGTGACACTCTCTAGGGTCCCTTGCAGTGACACACTCTAGGATCCCTTGCAGTGACACACTCTAGGATCCCTTGCAAGGATGCTCTCAAGGATCCCTTGCAGTGACACCCTACAGGGTCTCTTTCAGTGACATCCTTCAGGATCCCTTACAGTGACACTCTCTAGGATCCCTTGCAGTGACACACTCTAGGATCCCTTGCAGTGACACCCTTCAGGATCCCTTGCAGTGACACTCTCTAGGATCCCTTGCATTGACACACTCTAGGATTCCTTGCAGTGGCACACTCTAGGATCCCTTGCAAGGACACACACTAGGATCCCTTGCAGTGACACACTCTAGGATCCCTTGCAGTGACACCCTTCAGGATACCTTACAGTGACACTCTCAAGGATCCCTTGCAGTGACACACTATAGGATCTCTTGCAGTGACACACTCTAGGATCCCTTGCAGTGACACCCTTCAGGATCCCTTGCAGTGACACTCTCTAGGATCCCTTGCAAGGACACACTCAAGGATACCTTGCAGTGACTCACTCTAGGATCCCTTGCAGTGACACACTGAAGAATCCCTTGCAATGACACACTCTAGGATCCTTTGCAGTGACACACTCTCGGATTCCTTGCAGTGACACACTAAAGGATCCCTTGCAGTGAAACACTCCAGGATCCCTTGCAGTGAAACACTCTAGGATCCCTTGCAATGACACACTCAATGATCCCTTGCAGTAACACACTCTAGGATCCCTTGCAACGACACACTATAGAATCCCTTGCAGTGACACACTCTAGGATCCTTTGCAGTGACACACTCTAGGAACCCTTGCAGTGACACACTGAAGGATCCCTTGCAGTAACATACTGTAGGATCCCTTTCAGTGACACACTGTAGGATCCCTTGCAGTGACACACTCTAGGATCACTTGCAATGACACACTCTAGTATCCCTTGCGGTGACACACTCTAGGATCCCTTGCAATGACACCCTTCAGGATCCCTTGCAGTGACACTCTCCAGGATCCCTTGCAGTAACACACTCTAGGATCCCTTGCAAGGACACACTCAAGGATCCCTTCAGTGACACCCTTCAGTATCCCTTGCAGTGACACTCTCTAGGATCCCTTGCAGTGACACTCTCTAGGGTCCCTTGCAGTGACACTCTCTAGGATCCCTTGCAGTGACACACTCTAGGATCCCTTGCAAGGGCACACTCAAGGATCCATTGCAGTGACATCCTTCAGGGTCCTTTACAGTGACACCCTTCAGGATCCCTTACAGTGACACTCTCTAGGATCCCTTGCAGTGACACACTCTAATATCCCTTGCAGTGACACCCTTCAGCATCCCTTGCAGCGACACTCTCTAGGATCCCTCGCAGTGACACACTCTAGGATCCCTTGCATTGACACTCTAGAATCCCTTGCTAGGACACACTCTAGGATCCTTTGCAGTGACACACTCTAGGATCCCTTACAGTGGCACACTTTTGGATCCCTTGCAGTGACACCCTTCACGATACCTTACAGTGACACTCTCTAGGATCCCTTGCATTGACACACTCTAGGATCCCTTGCAGTGACACACTTTAAGATCCCTTGCAGTGACACCCTTCAGGATCCCTTGCAGTGGCACTCTCTAAGATCCCTTGCAAGGACACACTCAAGGATCCTTTGCAGTGACACACTCTAGGATCCCTTACAGTGGCACACTCTTGGATCCCTTCCAGTGACACCCTTCACGATACCTTACAGTGACACTCTCTAGGATCCCTTGCATTGACACACTCTAGGATCCCTTGCAGTGACACACTTTAAGATCCCTTGCAGTGACACCCTTCAGGATCCCTTGCAGTGGCACTCTCTAAGATCCCTTGCAAGGACACACTCAAGGATCCTTTGCAGTGACACACTCTAGGATCCCTTTGCAGTGACACACTGAAGAATCCCTTGCAATGACACACTGTAGGATGCTTTGCAGTGACACACTTTATGATTCCTTGCAGTGAAACACTTTAGGATCCCTTTCAATGACACACTCTAGAATCCTTTGCAGTGACACACTCTAGGATCCCTTGCAGTGACACACTCTAGGATCCCTTGCAATGACACACTCTATGATCCCTTGCAATGACACACTCTAGGATCCCTTGCAATGACACACTCTAGGATCCCTTGCAGTGACACACTCTAGGATCCCTTTCAATGACACACTGTAGGATCCCTTTCAGTGACACTCTAGGACCCCTTGCAGTGTCATACTCTAGGATCCTTTGCAGTGACACAGGTGATAAGTTTGGAAAACTAACAACTCCAGATGATTTACAAATCGAACCTCAGCAGTGCCTTCTTCAGGCTTGTGACACCGGTTCATATACGGCCGGAAAATCCAAGTTGTGCGAGTATTTCTTATTGAGCGTAACTCACACTGTATTTCCTGCAGCTGCAGAAGCTAAGCACTGAACCTTGTACTTGTCGACGGTGGCAGACACGTCCGTACTTGTCGACGGTGGCAAACACGTCGTTCGGAAATCTTCATCATATGCATAATCACTTCAGTATTATTATTATCAGAGCTAATCCCACTTCAGTAACAGTGCACAGAGGTCGGGAAATTTCTAAGTAACACCCACCTGTTTCAGTGCATCAGATGTGAGAACTGGTCTACACATCATTGGAATTCAGAGAGAAGGACTTTTAAACGCTCGTGTGGATCTCTTTTCTTACTACACATCCTCGAGAAGAACTTAATTCTATTCAGAAATTCATGTCTTATTCGCCAGATTAATTTGGTCATTGAAGCACGCAATATTACACTTGATGTTGAGAGAGAGAGAGAGAGAGAGAGAGAGAGAGAGAGAGAGAGAGAGAGAGAGAGAGAGAGAGAGAGAGAGAGAGAGAGAGAGAGAGAGAGAGAGAGAGAGAGAGAGAGAGAGAGAGAGAGAGAGAGAGAGAACATTCAACACCTTTGTTAAATAATAATGTTATATAATACTGACTAGGTGATAAGTAAGACACGTGTAACAATTAGGTATGTTCATTCCGAAAAGTTTCGCCTACACAGTAGGTTTCTTCAGTCGAGTACAGAGGAGACAGCAGAAGCAGTAGTGATGTAAAGACAATGTGATCAGTGCATCACCTTTGAAGGCTGAGGGACTAATTACCTTCTCTTTTGTACATAACTAGTTCTACAGTCTTCCCAGTATGTCCTGGAATTTGTTGATAAAGTCACTGGATGACCAGACGTCTACAAATAAAGATACCCAGATGTTGCACATGTGTCTAATTCTTCTTCACGAAATTTAAATCTGAAAGGAAATCAGAGGAATTATTTTAAGACATATTTGATCTTAAACCTTAAGTTCTTAGATCAAAAATGGCTATAATAACCATGAATTTTAAAGGGGTGCACCGGTAAGCCAGCGGAAGGCCTCGGTCAGATGACCAGAAGCTCCAGTGGCGGGTCATCATATGACTAAGACCCACATTAGGAAACACTTGACCTGTTTCCTGACAAACCTTACCTAACCTAATCTAAGTTCATCTAATATCAACACTTGCATTTTGTATTTTTTAAAGTAAGTTACCTAGCATCTGCGGCGTCAGGTGAACGCTCTTGCAAAGCGAGGAAGTAGGTGAAGTGTCATCACAGGTTCGCTATGGTATAAGAACATGTGACGCGGTCACCTTGCTCATCACTGTACTAAGGGTTTTATCTACAATAACAGTGACTTCAGTGAAAAAAAGCTAGAAGATCTTAATAAAAGTGTCGTCTGTGCTTTCTTTCGTTGTCGTGTTGCTGTTCCTGTTCACCTAGCAGTAAGCAGGTACCTGGGTGTGTCGGGTGGTGTGGGTGGCATCCTGGGGGACAAGACTGAAGATTCGCAATGGAAATCATTCTTCGATGAAGTTGTGACTTTCTCGGGTTATCCTGGGTGGGTAATCCTCCCTCCCTCTCCCGGGTTACAAATACCAACAAATCTCATTTTTCCTTAAGGACCTCGACTGTCTTAGTTCTAATAATCAAATATTACTGCTGTTGCTGATCCTTCTTCTGCACTTGCTATTACTAATTCATCTGCTACTGCTGCTGCTTCTTCTATTAATACTACTGTTGCTACTGTTACTACATTAGCAGCAGTAATAGTAAATAATGTTACTGTTACTGTTGATGCTGGTATTAGTAGTGCTACTGTTACGCCTACTATTGCTGCTTCAATTTTTACTACTACAACTGCAGATACTATCGAATTTAATACTAATCATCGAAACTACTACTCTTACTGTAACTACTACTATTGTTTACGATACAATCATTAAGAGTGCCCCAGGTGATCCATAGTTCACAAGCATACTGAAGATCTTGAATTAAGATCGGGGTCCGAGTGACGACACTTAACACCTGTCTTGTATCTAGTGGAATCACGTGTTTGCGAAGTGTTTGTGCAACCATGTTCTAAGTGACTGAATTCTTGAACATTTACAGGTTCAGAGGACCAGCCTATTCCAGTGGTCAATAATTGTTTGAAAAAAAAAAATAGTACATTCGTGTTGCTCCTCTTGCCTCAGAGTTTCATGCTGTTATTTTTAACAAATTATTTCGCAATATACTTCAGATAGAAGTATGAAAGGAGTTTCTGTTCACTGCTTCCTCATGAAGTTCATTTTGTGTGCTATGTAGAGTCTACAGCAGCACTGTAGCATCAGTGCTACAAAACAGTACCAAGGAGTTGATGTCTCAGACACGTGTACAACACCTGGGTCTCTGTATTCTCAATGAATAAAGATACCCGCCCGTTAGAGATAAATAGTATAAAATACCGGCACGGTGGAAAAATGAACACAAATGCAGTATAATGTGATCCTTTATTGACAACGTTTTGCCCACACAGTGGACTTTATCAAGTCACAAATAGATCTACCTGGGTGTTGCACATGTGCCTTATTCATAAAGCAGTCAGTGCTAACCTCGTCCCAGTGCCTCGTTTGTCTTGTCATCTTCACTGGGAGTTGCTGGTACCTTGTCCTAGTGTTTCCAACAATCTCTCCTCATCAGCTGGTACCTTGTCCTAGTGTTTCCAACAATCTCTCCTCATCTGCTGGTACCTTGTACTAGTGTTTCCAACAATCTCTCCTCATCTGCTGGTACCTTGTCCTAGTGTTTCCAACAATCTCTCCTCATCTGCTGGTACCTTGTCCTAGTGTTTCCAACAATCTCTCCTCATCTGCTGGTACCTTGTCCTAGTGTTTCCAACAATCTCTCCTCATCTGCTGGTACCTTGTCCTAGTGTTTCCAACAATCTCTCCTCATCTGCTGGTACCTTGTCCTAGTGTTTCCAACAATCTCTCCTCATCTGCTGGTACCTTGTCCTAGTGTTTCCAACAATCTCTCCTCATCTGCTTGTACCTTGTCCTAGTGTTTCCAACAATCTCTCCTCATCAGCTGGTACCTTGTCCTAGTGTTTCCAACAATCTCTCCTTATCTGCTGGTACCTTGTACTAGTGTTTCCAACAATCTCTCCTCATCTGCTGGTACCTTGTCCTAGTGTTTCCAACAATCTCTCCTCATCAGCTGGTACCTTGTCCTAGTGTTTCCAACAATCTCTCCTCATCTGCTGGTACCTTGTCCTAGTGTTTCCAACAATCTCTCCTCATCTGCTGGTACCTTGTCCTAACAATCTCTCCTCATCTGCTGGTACCTTGTCCTAGTGTTTCCAACAATCTCTCCTCATCTGCTGGTACCTTGTCCTAGTGTTTCCAACAATCTCTCCTCATCTGCTGGTACCTTGTCCTAGTGTTTCCAACAATCTCTCCTCATCTGCTGGTACCTTGTACTAGTGTTTCCAACAATATCTCCTCATCTGCTGGTACCTTGTCTTAGTGTTTCTAACAATCTCTCCTCATCTGCTGGTACCTTGTCCTAGTGTTTCCAACAATCTCTCCTCATCTGCTGGTACTTTGTCCTAGTGTTTCCAACAATATCTCCTCATCTGCTGGTACCTTGTCCTAGTGTTTCCAACAATCTCTCCTCATCTGCTGGTACCTTGTACTAGTGTTTCCAACAATCTCTCCTCATCTGCCCACTTCCTCACAATCAAGTCTTCCATTGTGTTTCTCATCTTTGCTTAACACATTAAATTCTTGACGAGTTTCTTAATGTAACATCTCTCAAAGCTCCGGGACTAGTCCGGTTGAATACCTTTTAACCTTTTCAAATTTGGACACATGCACGATTAGGCTGGGAGAAAGGGAGGGGTGGAGGGAAAAGGGAGGTTTGGAAAGGGAGGGGTGGAGGGAAAAGGAAGGAGGTAAAGCGAAAGGTGGAGGGAAAAGGGAGGGTAGGGGCAAGCTCCAATCTCAGACCACTTGCCATCATGGATGTTGACTAACACATACTTTGCTTTCCCTGACATTTGTGGATTTTTCCTCCAGATCTGTACTCCGTCGCCAGTCTTCTCAAAACAGCATTTTGAGTTTCATGAGAGAGAGAGAGAGAGAGAGAGAGAGAGAGAGAGAGAGAGAGAGAGAGAGAGAGAGAGAGAGAGAGAGAGAGAGAGAGAGAGAGAGAGAGAGAGAGAGAGAGAGATAGCTGGCCGATAAATTGCCAATAGACGTTTTCCGTCTCGCCGTAATAAGGAGAATATGAAGAATTTCACATCACACGCTAGACGACCGTTGTCATGGTAACACCTGTTCCCTCCACTACTCTCTCTGTAGTTGTTCCTTCCACTACTCTCTCTGTAGTTGTTCCCTCCACTACTCTCTCTGTAGTTGTTCCCTCCACTACTCTCTCTGTAGTTGTTCCTTTCACTACTCTCTCTGTAGTTGTTCCCTCCACTACTCTCTCTGTAGTTGTTCCCTCCATTACTCTCTCTGTAGTTGTTCCCTTCACTACTCTCTCTGTAGTTGTTCCCTCCATTACTCTCTGTAGTTGTTCCCTCAATTACTCTCTGTAGTTGTTCCCTCCATTACTCTCTGTAGTTGTTCCCTCCATTACTCTCTGTAGTTGTTCCCTCCATTACTCCCTGTAGTTGTTCCCTCCATTACTCTCTCTGTAGTTGTTCCCTCCATTACTCTCTCTGTAGTTGTTCCCTCCATTACTCTCTCTGTAGTTGTTCCCTCCATTACTCTCTGTAGTTGTTCCCTCCATTACTATCTGTAGTTGTTCCCTCCATTACTCTCTCTGTAGTTGTTCCCTCCATTACTCTCTCTGTAGTTGTTCCCTCCATTACTCTCTCTGTAGTTGTTCCCTCCACTACTCTCTCTGTAGTTGTTCCCTCCACTACTCTCTGTAGTTGTTCCCTCCATTACTCTCTCTGTAGTTATTCCCTCCATTATTCTCTGTAGTTGTTCCCTCCATTACTCTCTGTAGTTGGTCCCTCCATTACTCTCTGTAGTTGTTCCCTCCATTACTCTCTGTACTTGTTCCCTCCACTACTCTCTGTAGTTCTTCCCTCCATTACTCTCTCTGTAGTTGTTCCCTCATTACTCTCTCTGTAGTTGTTCCTTCCACTACTCTCTCTGTAGTTGTTCCCTCCACTACTATCTCTGTAGTTGTTCCCTCCACTACTCTGTAGTTGTTCCCTCCACTACTCTCTCTGTAGTTGTTCCCTCCATTACTCTCTGTAGTTGTTCCCTCAATTACTCTCTGTAGTTGTTCCCTCCATTACTCTCTGTAGTTGTTCCCTCCATTGCTCTCTGTAGTTGTTCCCTCCATTACTCTCTGTAGTTGTTCCCTCCATTACTCTCTGCAGTTGTTCCCTCCATTACTCTCTCTGTAGTTGTTCCCTCCATTACTTTCTATGTAGTTGTTCCCTCCATTACTCTCTCTGTAGTTGTTCCCTCTATTACTCTCTCTGTAGTTGTTCCCTCCATTACTCTCTCTGTAGTTATTCCCTCCACTACTCTCTCTGTAGTTGTTCCCTCCACTACTCTCTCTGTAGTTGTTCCCTCCATTACTCTCTCTGTAGTTGTTCCCTCCACTACTCTATCTGTAGTTGTTCCGTCCACTACTCTCTCTGTAGTTGTTCCCTCCACTACTCTCTGTAGTTGTTCCCTCCATTACTCTCACTGTAGTTGTTCCCTCCATTACTCTCTGTAGTTGTTCCCTCCATTACTCTCTGTAGTTGTTCCCTCCATTACTCTCTCTGTAGTTGTTCCCTTCATTACTCTCTCTGTAGTTGTTCCCTCCATTACTCTCTCTGTAGTTGTTCCCTCCATTACTCTCTCTGTAGTTGTTCCCTCCATTACTCTCTCTGTAGTTGTTCCCTCCATTACTCTCTGTAGTTGTTCCCTCCATTACTCTCTGTAGTTGTTCCCTCCATTACTCTCTCTGTAGTTGTTCCCTTCATTACTCTCTCTGTAGTTGTTCCCTCCATTACTCTCTCTGTAGTTGTTCCCTCCATTACTCTCTGTAGTTGTTCCCTCCACTACTCTCTGTAGTTGTTCCCTCCATTATTCTCTCTGTAGTTGTTCCCTCATTACTCTCTCTGTAGTTGTTCCCTCCATTACTCTCTCAGTAGGTGTTCTCTCCATTACTCTCTCTGTAGTTGTTCCCTCCATTACTCTCTCTGTAGTTGTTCCCTCCACTACTCTTTCTGTAGTTGTTCCCTCCACTACTCTCTCTGTAGTTGTTCCATACACTACTCTCTCTGTAGTTGTTCCCTCCACTACTCTCTCTGTAGTTGTTCCCTCCATTACTCTGTAGTTGTTCCCTCCACTACTCTCTCTGTAGTTGTTCCCTCCACTACTCTCTCTGTAGTTGTTCCCTCCATTACTCTGTAGTTGTTCCCTCCACTACCTCTCTCTGTAGTTGTTCCCTCCACTACTCTCTCTGTAGTTGTTCCCTCCACTACTCTCTCTGTAGTTGTTCCCTCCATTACTCTGTAGTTGTTCCCTCCACTACTCTCTCTGTAGTTGTTCCCTCCACTACTCTCTCTGTAGCTGTCCCCTCCATTACTCTGTAGCTGTTCCCTCCACTACTCTGTAGTTGTTCCCTCCACTACTCTCTCTGTAGTTGTTCCCTCCACTACTCTGTAGTTGGTCCCTCCACTACTCTCTCTGTAGTTGTTCCCTCCACTACTCTCTCTGTAGTTGTTCCCTCCACTACACTCTGCAGTTGTTCCCTCCACTACTCTCTCTGTAGTTGTTCTCTCCACTACTCTGTAGTTGTTCCCTCCACTACTCTGTTGTTGTTCTCTCCATTACGCTCTCTGTAGTTGTTCCCTCCACTACTCTGTAGTTGTTCCCTCCACTACTCTCTCTGTAGTTGTTCCCTCCACTACTCTCTGTAGTTGTTCCCTCTACTCTCTCTGTAGTTGTTCCCTCCATTACTCTGTAGTTGTTCCCTCCACTACTCTGTAGTTGTTCCCTCCACTACTCTCTCTGTAGTTGTTCCCTCCACTACTCTCTCTGTAGTTGTTCCCTCCACTACTCTCTCTGTAGTTGTTCCCTCCATTACTCTGTAGCTGTTCCCTCCACTACTCTCTCTGTAGTTGTTCCCTCCACTACTCTGTAGTTGTTCCCTCCACTACTCTGTAGTTGTTCCCTCCACTACTCTCTCTGTAGTTGTTCCCTCCACTACTCTCTCTGTAGTTGTTCCCTCCACTACTCTCTGTAGTTGTTCCCTCCATTACTCTCTCTGTAGTTGTTCCCTCCACTACTCTCTGTAGTTGTTCCCTCCACTACTCTCTCTGTAGTTGTTCCCTCCACTACTCTCTCTGTAGTTGTTCCCTCCACTACTCTCTGTAGTTGTTCCCTCCACTACTCTCTCTGTAGTTGTTCCCTCCACTACTCTCTGTAGTTGTTCCCTCCACTACTCTCTCTGTAGTTGTTCTCTCCACTACTCTGTAGTTGTTCCCTCCATTACTCTGTAGTTGCTCCCTCCATTACGCTCTCTGTAGTTGTTCCCCCCACTACTCTGTAGTTGTTCCCTCCACTACTCTCTCTGTAGTTGTTCCCTCCAGTACTCTCTGTAGTTGTTCCCTCCATTACTCTCTCTGTAGTTGTTCCCTCCACTACTCTCTGTAGTTGTTCCCTCCACTACTCTCTCTGTAGTTCCCTCCATTTCTCTCTCTGTAGTTGTTCCCTCCACCACCCTCCCCGTAGCTGTTCCCTCCACCACCCACACTGTAGTTGTTCTCTCCACCACCCTCCCCGTAGCTGTTCCCTCCACCACCCTCCCCGTAGCTGTTCCCTCCACCACCCTCCCCGTAGCTGTTCCCTCCACCACCCTCCCCGTAGCTGTTCTCTCCGCAACCCTCCCTGTAGCTGTTTCCTGCACCACTCTCCCCATAGCTGTTCCCTCCACCACCCTCCCTGTAGCTGCTCCCTCCACCACCCTCCCCATAGCTGTTCCATCCACCACCATCCCCATAGCTGTTCCCTCCACCACCCTCCCCGTAGCTGTTCCCTCCACCACCCTCCCCATAGCTTTTCCCTCCACCACCCTCCCCGTAGCTGTTCTCTCCATTACCCTCCCTGTAGCTGTTCCCTGCACCACCCTCCTCATAGCTGTTTCCTCCACCACCCTCCCCGTAGCTGTTCTCTCCACTACCCTCCCCGTAGCTGTTCCCTCCACTACCCTCCCTGTAGCTGTTTCCTCCACCACCCTCCCCATAGCTGTTCCTTCCACCACCCTCCCTGTAGCTGTTCCCTCCACTACCCTCCCCGTAGCTGTTCCCTCCACCACCCTCCCTGTAGCTGTTCCCTCCACCACCCTCCCCATAGCTGTTCCCTCCACCACCCTCCCCGTAGCTGTTCCCTCCACTACCCTCCCCGTAGCTGTTCCCTCCACCACCCTCCCCGTAGCTGTTCCCTCCATCACCCTCCCCGTAGCTGTTCCCTCCACCACCCTCCC